>NC_133472.1:6208063-6249433 GCF_025370935.1 Choristoneura fumiferana | reverse complement strand
GCACTGTTTCAACAGTATCAACGCACCACATCGCCATCTGTGACAAATAATGTTAAAATATATTCTATCTCGGAACGCTATGAGATAATCCACAGCATATTTAAACCAGCGGGTCCTAAGTGAACGCGATGAAGTGCCGGCGGCGTGCGACGCGCGCATGCCGCATGAGTAGTAGCACTGTGGAGTAGGTTGTTGCGGCCTCGCGCATACCTGCACAAAAATAGTAGATTGTACAACAAGGGCATAAAACGAGCCATTTTACCCGAGACGTTCGTACCGGCTCGGGTGGATAGACACGTCGAGGGGAAAATGGGTTTATTGCTCGAGTTTTACACTCTGCTTTTCACTTCGATGGCGAGAAAATGAAATAGACAGTGGCCAACATACAGGTGGAAAAACTATGGGCCCTGGAGGGCAACTACCATAAATCCTTTAGTTAGCTACTTGCACTGAAAGGAAACATTCGTTTATTTTTCAAATGAAACAAAACTGCATTTAAATATCTTCTTAACTTCGCTTGCCTCACCGGGAATTGAACCAACAAAAAATATAAAAAATAACACTTGCTATTAAGTAAACAAAAGAATCGATAGGATTGTTGTTCAAGATAAAATTTATCTAATAAACATTTCAGAGAACAGAGCACAGAATTTTATTTTTTACTAGCCTGTTGCCCGCGACTCTGTCTGCGTAGAATAGAATACGTTTATTGCTATCTGTGCTCCGTGGAGAAGACCGCCCCCCCCGCGCCGCCGGCAAAGTATAACTGGACTGTATCAGCAACTAACCTCAATAGTGTCATCACCACGCCAGCACGTAGTGCGGCGGTCTAGTGCTGACCCGGTGCACGGCGAGCGCGTCCGGGCGCGGGCGGCGCGCCCCCGCTGGACACGTGCTCCGTGGAGAAGACCCGCCCCCCCGCGCCGCCCGGCAGCTGCCCGTCCAAGTACGTAGCCAAAGGTGGGGACTATCTCACGTCCGGTTGGTTTAGAGTCGTCGTGGTCCGCGCGCCGCCGTTCCATTTGTAGTTGCTGAGGCATCCGCCGACTGCGAGCTGGGAATATCACAAGTGGGATTTATTTCTGATTCGCTCGAAAACAGATAATGAACCAAAGCCCACGGCAGCCCACCTTCGAATCTTTGCTTCGAAACTTTATTAATATATTATCAGGCGTCTATTTATTAGTAGATTGATAACCAAGGGTGGAAAGTGACCCATTCACCCGAGATATTTCTGGCGCTCGACCAAGTGAGAGGCCAATAGTACGAGGGGAAATGGGTAATTTCACCCGAGTTAGACACTCTACTTTTCATTTCGACTGTGAGGAAAGTAAAATACCTACTACAAAAAATGAGAGTAACAAAAAATTGAATTTACTTTTATATCCAACCTACGATTATACCAACGGTACCTTTTCGACTGGCCACTTGCCACGGCCGACTATAAAAAATAATCGAGTTGGTCACGACCAAGGAGCTTATTACACAAAACTGGAGGTTGAACGCCGAACGATGAAGTTACCTCGACTTTGCGTTACGTTTTAGCTCATGGAGAATTTCCCCTAAGATTTTGGTAACACACGACCGTAACGGTAACGGCGGTAGTAACGCTCCAGGCCCTACACTACGAAGTGCAAAATCCGAACTTCGTATCTTGCCGTACCGCTGACACTAATATTATTTATTTTATTTTATACGAGACTAGCTTTTGCCCGCGACTTCGTCCGCGTGGAATAGTAACTTTGGGAAGTATTTAATTTATTTAGGGTACCTATTCTGCCAATAATAGCACTTAGAAACTTCTACGGTTTACTGAAAATAACTTAATCACGTGCCGAAATGGCAAGTTTAACAAAGATTCATCGATTTATCTTCGATAATGACGACCTTCCATATGACTTTCATCCCCTCATCCCCTCACAGGTCGAATTTTCAAAAAAGCTCAAACAAATAACGACTTATTTCTTATTAAGTGTCTTAATGCAAGTTTCATGGTTTTTTATTTTCGACAGCGAAGAACTTCCACCATATAAACTTTCACCCCCTATTTCAACCCCTTAAAGCCTCTTTTTCGCGATAAAAGATAGCATGTTCTTCTAAGGTCTATTCTATCTCTGTACCAATTTCATCCAAATCGGTTCAGCGGTTTTTGCGTGAAAGCGTAACAGACAGACAGACAGACAGACAGAGTTACTTTCGCATTTAAATATTAGTGTGGAAGTGTGGATGAGAGGGACGGTATGATACGAACCACGAAATTCGAATTTCGTAGTGGCATAGTAAAAGAGAAGTAGGTCCACTGCGACCCTTTAGGAGACTTAACTACCTACTCCGGCGCGGATGCTAAGGGTTGTTGACGTCTATTTTAGATTAATTACCTACCGGCAAATAACTTTAGTACGAAAGTTAACTTAAAATTGTCTAATGTCTGTGTCTAGAGAAACCAGACAGATTCTATCATCATCATCATCATCATCTCAGCCTATATATGTCCCACTGCTGGGCACAGGCCTCCTCTCAGAAAAAGAGGGCTTGGGCCATAGTTCACACGCACCATTGAATTGCTTCTCAGGTTTGTGCAGGTTTCCTCACGATGTTTTCCTTCACCGCAAAGCTCGTGGTAAACTACAAATGTAATTCCGCACATGAATTTCGAAAATCTCAAGAGGTGCGAGCCGGGTTTGAACCCACGACCCTCTGCTTGAGAGCGAAGGTCAAAACCACTAGGCACCACGGCTCAGATTCTATGCCGTTATATTATTATTATTATGATACTAAATTTAAAAATATTATTTATAAATTCGCCGGAATGGTGATGGCGACTGTATACCCTGCACAAAACTTTTACACTACACTTATATACCACTAATTTACAACTATACCTTATACAAAATACGTAAGTACGAGTACGCGATCGTAAAAGGTGATCATCTCGCAAGCGAGCGCAAACGAGCGAGCTAAAATCGAAACGTACGACACCGACGGTAGCGCAGCTTCAACTACAGAAAATTTGATCCTTAAATTATTACAGCCTTATTCATAAAAAACCTTAATTGAGTTTGATCGGTCTGTTACTTAGCAGACTGATTAAGCTTATTAGACGGTTGTCAAGAAGTATGATCATAAACGCTTGCTAGCGTCTGCTAGTTGTTGAGCTGCTGATAGACGGATTAGACGCGTTATGTTGGCAATCTTGACAAATCAAGACAAAAATGGCCTCATCGATAATTAAAAAAAGAAATTGACAGCAGTGACAGAAAATTAGCAGGAAAAAAAAAGCGAGATGTATGTTCCCGCCATTTCCGATCCGCATGTTATGTTTAAGTGCAAAAAGCTGTAATTATGTTTATCATCCTAATTTATTTTTTCTTATTTATTGTTAGTAAGTAGTAAAGTAGCAGTAATTTTAGAGGATTTTTAAATACAAATTCCTGAAAATAAATTACCCTGGTTTTTTTTTAATCTTGCGTAACTTCACCCTTCACTAAAATATCTTCGGTATGGTTTCTTGCTCTTGTCAAAGTCAGCTGTTCAAACTGTGGCGGCCATTTTGTGACTTAGCAGGGAGATAAAGGAGGGTCTACAGTCCTCTAACTTTAGCAGAGCCTTGATCGACTGATTAGCGCTAACAGACGTTTATGAATCACGTTTTTAGCATCGGGCCTTCAAGAGCCTTCAAGGAGGCTCTAACTTTTTATGAATAAGGCTGTTAGTGTGTGCGTGCGACGGGTGCGTGCGTACCGGCGCCAACCGGCGCGCACACATTTAAGCCGCGCGATGTACTTTTGTTCGTAGTGAGCCTACTTGTCCTCTTTTACTATGCTAGTAGTCTCTCAGGGCCCCAAGAGTCCAACTATGAAATTGAGCGTATCGCGCTGTACCTTTGATCCTGCGCACGATGTATTTCTGGTCGGGGAACGCTTCCAGAAACGGCAGTACCGCCGCCAGCGATCCGCAGCCGACAGTCTTCGTGCTCTGGCGCAACCGCTCCACAGACACCTGAAAAAACATACATAACATTTGTGATTAAAAAAAAAGAATACTCGTAATACTAAAGGATTATTTTTTCCAAATAATATACTGAGCGGCAAAAAATCTGGCCCTCAAATGTACGCAATAATAGGTAATTTTGTACGGCTAGAATATTTATTCATTATTTCTTGTTTTTTTTTTCAAAATGTAATAGCTCTTAATTCAACAATAAACCTGAATAGATTTAAAAAAAAATTACTTGAGCATAGGGGGAGGGGTGTAGGGTTTTGCTGACTTTCGCTGAGAAGGGGGGCGGGGAGGGTTAAAATGACTATTTTTATGGTACGGTTTTAAGGTATTAAATATGATTTTAATTTAAATTATATTAACTTAATTTCAGCCATTCATTCTTTGCTGCCCATTCCATTGCAGTGATTACGACAAATGTTAATTGGTGTGGGTTTTTTTTACATTTGTGTTACGATTTTGTTTTGGTAGGCATCTGTAGGAACGCAATATATTTTTGACCTGAGCGTGCGGCAATGCGTAGAAGTGTGCTACACGTGTTTCCTCGCCCCCAGGACGATTTGGCAGAAAAAAATCCAGGCAAAGGTACCTACGTCAAAGGCTCATCCCGTCTTTAATTATCTAAGATCTACAGAGAGCTGTTGCAACTATTAGAAAAAGGATAGTTCCCCCTTTTTCCTAAAGATGCCATCGTACAATTTAAAGTTTTGGGGGGTTTCAAGAATTCTTTATTATATATTTTCATCTAAATGCGTCCGTACTCTATTGCACCCGTACAACGACTGACAAACGTCACATAAGTAGTGTAACAACGGTCTACGAAGCCGAAATTAGCCGAGTCTCTTTTCCAAAGACCGATGTGCTATCTTTATGACCGGGTACTGTATTTGTAGGGCCAGTAGGATGTGTCAGATATTTTTGCACGCTCCGCTGTGGCAGATGTATGCAGTATTAGGTAATGTCATGTGTAGAGTGGGCCAAATTGTGTGCTGCTGAGTATATTAATATGCAGGTGACTGTATGCCCTCTAAACACTCACCTGTCCTAGTTTAACATCGTGGAGTCCCGCCCGGGCCAGCGACTCGTCGACGGCTGCCATTTCGCGAACGAGCCGCTCGAAAATGGTCACGTGAAGCCACTGCAATCAATTGGAACACTGTTGCAAGGCTTAACACACTCGAGGTTGGTAGACATTTTAATAGTAGATTATCGTCGTGGCCTGGAAGCAGCCAATTGCTGGCTGAGTATGAGTATTAAACTTATTTTTATGTTGAAATAGCGTTTTTTTATATAAGTGGACAATTGAAAATGGACAACTTTTTGAGAAATAGTCACTTGCCAGTCTAAGGTTAAGGTTCCAATGCGTTAGCCTCTGCGGATCGAGCTGCAGCCGCCACCAGACTTGGGGAGCGCCGCCGAGGCCGGAACGGTCGTTGGAACCAGAGTCATCCAACTTGCTTTCTGTAAGAAAACCATAAATCAAAATCATTTATTCAGTAAATAGGCCGCAATGGGCACTTTTACAAGTCTTTTTTTAACCTTCCAGCGCTTTCGGAAAGACCATCATTACCAAGAAGCATGCACCGCAAGAAACTTTATAGTCACATACATTATGAGTCACCTTGTATATTTGAACTAGTCATTAAGGGTCAATCAACAACTATTTAGGGTATGTCATCCGGGGTGCTCTCGACTGCCATGATTGACAAGTTTTCATATTTCTAAGACTATAATTTGATTCGCTCTCTGTATTCTGTTTGGAAAGAGAAAGACGCTGATATTTTTAAAATTACGCTACAATTATTAATTAATTTATTACAATTTTTTTAAGATGTGCTTGTTCTAAGCGAGTTGTCAAGCGAGTGTCAATTCTGTGCTTGGATGTATTAATCTTTGAACATTTCTTACCAGTGTCGATCGAAGCCAGGTGGTAATGCGGCACGGGTACGGGCGGTGAACCGCTCGTGTTTAGCGTACTTTCCAGAAAGCTGCGCTCTTCGTAAGACCTAATGACAGATTTAAGAACATGTTAATTTCAATGGCTTGCCTTTACGCCTGATGGTAAGTAAGCGAAGATAACATTATTCCAGTAAAATCGTGCCAGTAGCAATACATTGCGGGGTCACAATACAAACGAGTTACACAAGATCGATCGAGCACCGCAGTGTCATTCTACTGGAACGGTTTTATTGGGATAATGTGAACCGGGCATAAGGGTGAAAGCCCTGCCTACTTCTAGTCTACCTGTGAAGGAAAGGAGGTGGAATAAGATTGTGTCGTTCTATTGTACAGTCGATTTCATAAATTAGTGAGCAAAATTTTGAACAAATATATCTGAACACGACTAGTGTTAACGGCGTGCGGTGTTCAGATATTTTTGGTCAAATTTTTGCTCACAAGTTCATGAAGTTTGTAGAAAACAGAGAGAGAAGTTACTAAATGAATATGAAGAATAATCTTTAATCTTCTGTCATGTCACTTACTTGAGGTAATCTGACAGCGAGCTTGAGTCAGCAATAAACTTGTCAGCGTTACTATCAATCCGGGAGTAGGACAGGGGCTCCGGAGGCGAGGCGGAAGCCGACCGGCTGCCGGCCTCAGGGTTCCGCCAGCCCCGGGGCGACAGGGAGATAGAGAGCTCCGAGGTGTCCATGGAACGGTTTGATGGTGACGACTTGGTGCTGGTGTCGTGTATCCGGAATGATGTGTCTGTTGGATACATTTTAACAGCTGAAATAGATTTAAATAAAAACCAGCTAAGTGCGAGTAGCACTCGCGTACTGGGGGTTCAGTTCAGGTATTTTCACTCGCTCTGCGCATGGGCAATGCATTTTGTACAGACAGTATCGGCAAATTCAAATTCAAATGATTTATTCAGTAAATAGGCCGCAATGGGCACTTTTACACGTCATTTTTTAAACTACCAGCGCTTTCGGAAAGACCATCAGTGCCAAGAAGAATGCGCCACAAGAAACTTGGCAGAAAGTAATTTTTTCAACATAAAATAATTTAATTACAAATAAAATACTTAAAAACTATATTATACAATTAAAGAAAAAAAAATTACAAAAAATAATAATAATAAAAATACAGGGATGTATGGGGTCCCTTAGTTACAAGACTAAACACTAACTATATCTAAACTATATCTACGTTCAGTGGAAGTGTACAATAATTCCACGGTCATAAATTTTAAAATGCAATGGGGAATAGATGAAAATTTTAGAAATGCTTGAAACTTTTTTATCAATAGGAATAACCTTTAAAAATATCAGATTTTTTAAGTAGCATCAATTAATTTGAAAAATGAAAGAGTTTTCTTAACCGACAAATTACGATAGTCCGGTCAGTTACGGGTTATTCCATAGCCCAGAACAAAAAAGTTTAAATAATGAATTTATGTGTCTTTCCTTGACTTGTTCGTTTTGACTGTCACTCTTTACCGGCCCATAGAAACTGACACGAGCTTCTATGGGTGTGTACATGAACAACAGGGTACGGTATTTCCATGTCGGTATTATTCGGACCGGTAAAGCTTGTCACCTGTCAAAACAAACGAGTCAGACACATTTTTAATTTTGTGTGTTTTATAAATTAAAACTACACAATGCCTGTTATCGAATAGAAAAACAATTTAAAACCTACCTTTACAAATAACAAAGTTATAAAGGTTTGAAATTCAAGATTAGACGGAGAGAAAGACATACTGGCATGTGACGTCACACGCCAGTACCGCCATACTTGCTGCATTGAGAAAAGCGTTTGAGAAAGAGACAGGTATATAGATTTTTCAAAAAATCACTATAAATCCAATTTTCAACCAATTTAAATTTTCTCTTCACTAAACACTATCTGTATATCTATATTTTCATAATAATATTAAGATATGGCAAAAGCAGGAGTTGTCAAATACCGTATTGGCGGAGTTATCGCGTAACAAACATACACCCGAATTGAGAACCTCCTCCTTTTTTGAAGTCGATAGAAAATAAATAAAATTATCAAAAGATACAGCAAGGCTTGCAAGGAAGTTTTAGTCAGATGCGCACACAAACTTTTTTCAATACATGTGTTTCATGATTTGCGGTCCAATATGGCAGTAGTATTATGTTATAAGGTTTAAGCAGGCTGGTCTCTATTTTGCGCACAATACTGCCAGTAATAAAAACATTAACATTTAGTGTACTTAAGCCTAGTTAAAATATTAGAGAAAAAAAAACAAACATACCAGCATCAGCAACTCCAAGGAGCTCTCTCTGCCTTGTGGTGATGGTGAGTGGTGGGCTTCGCCATATCAGCTGGTAGCTGTGTTGCAACAGGCTAAACCCGAGCAGTAGAGCCAGGGCATATTCGGCATAGTGGAACGCCGAGGTGTATCCTGGACATTTGCAGGATCTGCGGGAGCAAAAAATATTCATTTATCGATGGAATTGGTGAAACAATCCGTCTTAACTCCTTGTATGCACTAACTAAAAAAAAAGTGAAAGGTTAATGGTAATTAGACAGGTGCACAGTAAAATGAGAATGAACGATTGGTGTCTTAAGCATACCAAGAGTTAAGGTAGTCGACCAAGCTACACACAGTTGACTACTACCTAATGTTTAAATGGGTCTGCCTCCATTTACAAAAAACCCATCCCATCGAAATACCTGTGTGACCTCTATTCTGATCACATTCCAGAAGAAAATGAATAAGATCTGGCTGAAGAGGTTTGGCTAGAGTCTAGAACCAATGGGCTAGACTGTAGGGGCTTATTACATAACTATACACCAGTATTTTTTAATTTTTTCAGGATGCAGCATAATACAAACATTGAATAATCATACACAATAATGGTGAGAGTATTTTAAAGATACCGCAACCCCTTTAAGGGGCATCCGCAAATAAAAATAAAATAATTATTCGTTAAATAATTATTTTATTTTTATTTGAATAGTGTTATACCTATCGCAGTACTTACAAGTCATAAACGAACACGACGAACAGTACTCCATTAATAACGCTCCACTTGAGTGAACTAGCCCGTTTCTTGTTCTCGTATTGTAGATCTAACGTGCGTTGCATCAAACTCGAATTCGGGCTTATATTCCTAAGATACAAAAGCATACAAAAGATTATAATAACATAACCTAACCTGCACTGTTTTGTTGTCATGGTACTTACATGTTGCTACGATTTAACATGGACGAAGACTGTTACTTGCTCTTAAAACTATGGATTTAAAGCTTAAACTCTTAGATTAGGAAAAAAATGTTTATAACGATATAAACATGCTAAACTAAAACCGGCGCAATGGCGGTTGCGAGCAGCAGGCACAAACTATGGCATTGATTTGACTGACATAATTTCAATGTTGGCAACTTGCTAGTAATAAATTTAATCAGGCTAGCCAACTATTACACAATATTTGCTTCAGATGCTAGGCTTTTTAGCTGCCAGTGTTGCCAAAAAGTATGTTGAAATCCCCTGACTTTTTGACGAAGGAAAAATAATAGGTAGGTAACTTAACTTTTCAATTTTCAAACTATGTTTAAATAGAGTATGACCAGCGAGTAAAAGGTGTTAAAACAGGCTCGTGAGCATTACTGCTAATCAGCTTCATTCTTTATTTCATTCATTTTCATGTCATTATGTACAACATTATTATGTATTAATTATGTCTGTTTGCCTACTTAAGTTTCAGCTCGGCCTGTATACGTCCCACTGCAGGGCACAGGCCTCCTCTCAGAACGAAAGGGCTTGGGCCATAGTTCCCACGTGGATTGGGAACTTCGCAGACACCATTTAACTGTTTCGCCAGTGTGTGCGGGTTTCCTCACGTTGTTTTCCAAAAATTGTAAGTCCTGGGTACTACCACCTACCATTACTTGCTATTTAACTGTCATTTATATCCACCTGTTTTCACCTATGTTTGACAAATAAACGTATTTGATTTGAATTTGAAGTTGTTCAAAATATAAAATGCTAGCTTTTGCCCGCGGCTCCGCCCGCGTGGTATTCGGCTATCGCGCGCTGTTCCCTCTGGAACTGTGCATTTTTCCGGGATAAAAAGTAGCATATGTCACTTTCGGGCCCAAAAACTATCTCTATGCCAAAAACCACGTCGATCCGTCGCTCCGTTACGGCATGGAAGACGCAAACATACAAACACACTTTCGCATTTATAATATTAATTAGTAGGATATGGATATGGATTATAAAAGGTATAAACGTAATATTATTATATTTATGCTACTAGTACTAGTCTAGTATAAGAAATGCGAAAGTTGTGGACATAGGTGTGCGTGTGTGTTTGTGCGTGTTATGAGTTTGCTACCTACTCTTTCACGCTAAAACAGCCGGATAAATAGCATTCTTTCCGTGATCTGATGATGATCCTGATTATTAGGCCGTATTGCCTAACGTTTCTGCCGTTCGTATGCGAAATATGTCATTTGATTGTGATTGCGAGCGTCAGAGACGTTAGGCATACGGCCTCTGGCCCTATACTATGAAGTATTCATTGACAAGAATACATTGGATATAAAATGAAACGATAACAATTAATAAATTGAAAAATGTCCAAACCCATCAGCAGGGCTACTACGAAACTCGAAACTCGAAGTTCGTATCGTACCGTCGCTCTCGCTCTCGTATTAAAGTATAAGTGTCAGAGGGACCGCACGACACGAACTTCGAGTTTCGAGTTTCCTGGTAGCCATGCTGTAATTCGCCTACCCGGGGCATCGTGCCCAGCATGCTTGCGGCATTCCTTCGCTGCACGGCTAAGCTCAGCCTGAGAGGGCCTACTCGGAAGTCAGTCCGGAAATCGAATTTTCACGGGAGTACTTGCGAAATCCCGGAATTTAAATTCAAATACTACGCGTTGGTTTACGCATGGAACCTGTAGGTCTGTAGGTATACGAAGTGTCTATTATCTTTCTGATCTTTATCTATCTTTTTAATATTCACGGTAACTCAAAAATCTCCATTGAATTTCAAGATGGAATTAAGATTAAGTACCACTACCATGAGTTTACACTGAGGGCACTGTGCCCTTAGTGTAGTTTTCGGTTACAAAATACGTCTCGATCGCGTTCGCGTTAAAATTTCAATTTATATAGAAACACGAACAGTGCCTCTAGCGGAACATTTGCGATGTTCGTGTTTCCATACAAATTGAGATTTTAACGCGAACGCGATCGCGACGTATTTTGTAACCGAAAACTTACACTAAGGGCACTGCAATGTGACCGTACTCGATAGCGACAGCGTAAATTATTTGCATGGAGAATTATACAGCGCCTCTACAAATAACTTAGGCCGATGCTATCGAGTAGGTACGGCCACTGTAAACTCGTGGTAGTGGTAAAGATTACAAATAAAACATAAGACGATCGTGCCGTAAAACATTCACAGACTTCGGCAATGAAATTTAATAAAGGCAATTTGTGCTAAAGTCCTTTCTTTGATGAATAAGTTTCGCCATTTTAATCAAGGTACGTTTAATTAATACCCTCGTAGGTATTCAGTTATTAATTTAGGATAGTTAAAAACGCATTTTAAGACACTTTTTTTTAAAGGTTAATTGTCCTTTAATGGAAAAGTTTATATCGAAAATACAAACTGTAATATGGATGCACAGAAAAACCAGAAAAAGAGACCAGCGCTGGGAATCGAACCCAGGTCCTCGGCATTCCGAGCCGTGTGCTATACCGCTGAAAAAAAAAATCGTTAAATTAAAAATTTGGAATTGAAATAAAAATACAAAAAAATCCGGGTGAGCGGTTAGTTCCAATGGAATGCCGAAAGTTTCTCGGAGGAGCGGTTAAGTTCAAACAAGCTGAATATGTGGTGCATAGAGTGTCTGTACCGTTGTCCAGCAGTGGTGTAGCGGTATAGCACACGGCACGGAATGCCGAGGACCTGGGTTCGATTCCCAGTGCTGGCCTTATTTTTCTGGTTTTTCTGTGCATCTATATTTCAGTTTGTATTTTCAATTTATACATAATATAGGCATAGCGTCGAATATAATAATTGTATACAACGACCTTATGGTCTAGTGGCATAAAGGTGTATCTTTTATGGATGGATATAGATATTTTTGACGTCTTGATTATACCTATCTAACCGGTGTATCACAAATATAGGTAGTCAATCACGATGACCCGTGCCGTGGTTCCTATTACAAAGTCATTAATGTCTAATATTGACAAAATCACGCGTCTTCGTGGATGGCACTAGGTATAAATGGCTATTCTGCCAAAAAAGATCGCCAATGTAATTGCCGGCAACTGGCAACATTTGTAATGAGGGCTATCGTTTTTTGTCTCACTAGATGGCGCACTGTTGCGTGAGGTTTTTAAGTATGGCTTTCAAAGTCTGTTATTACGGGCGTGAAAACAAAGTTTAGATTAAAATCATACTTAATACACCATAAAACCGTACCATAAAAATATCGAGCATGCCACAGTGTTGCATCGGAAAAAAGGGCGAACAAAGGTTTCCGAAAGACAAAACTGTCTCAAAACACAGACATTCATTGCCCCGGAACGCATATTTGCCATAATTAATTTCAGATATTGCAAAATATTCACAAAATTATTCTAATTATAAATAAACCCGCGTAGCTCACCCAAAAACTATGAGATTTGACATTTCGGAGACCTCATGCTACACTAGCGCCTCTAGTGGCGAATTCATACGCGATAGCCCTCATTAATATAAATTAATTTTAAAGGGAAATTAAATTTCACCCTCGAGGCCGGTTTTAGGTCGTTGACCTTGACCCGCAGCAGAAGATTATACTTCCTGGTATTTCAAGGTTGACGGGACCGTCTGGAGGGCCCTTAACGCGGTCGTTATTACGATGCTAACGTCTGAAGGACCCTTTACTCAGGGACGGAACCGGTGTAATATTTGGTTCGGATTGTAGTAAAAAGGTTGCCTGGAAGAGATCGCTCTTAAGCGATAAGGCCGCCTATTGCTCACCTTGTAATTTTAATAATTTGTTTTCTGTATCGCTTACTATGTCTGGTGTACAATAAAGAGTCTTTGTATTGTATTGTATTGTAGTTTAATCCAGTACCTTTCCCCGACAACACCAACAGCTAGGTATACTGAAAGGGGTTTATTTCGAAGCTGCGGTATTGAATAACGTTAAAAGTGAACACTTTCGTAACGGTATTTTGTTTTAAACCCCCGACACAAAAAGATAAGTTAACATAAGTTTGACCGCTATATGTGTCTGTCTGTGGCAGTGTAGCTCTTAAACGGGTGATCCGGGTGAACCGATTTGAAAGCGGTTTATTATCAAAATCGGTTCAAACGTTTTTGAAATATTGAACTTTGAAGTGACAATGTCGGGGGTTGTCCAACTTTTTGTTCATCGTCATCATCTCCCAGCCTATATATGTCCATAGCACAGGCCTCCTCGGATGAGATTGGACCGTAGTTGCCACGCGGGCCAGTGCGGATTTCACACACACCATTGTTGGTTAGGTTTGTGCAGGTTCCCACGAGTTTTCCTACTCCGAAGTGACAAAACGAAACTTTTGTAGGACCACTCGTCGACTCGATTAAGATAGTTAGTTAGAAGCTACCGGCAATTTACCATCACCATTTCGGGGCGAAATATTTGAAAAAAAAAGACCGTAATAAAGGGTATTGAAAAATTTAATATCTAAACAGTTTAATACCTAAGGCCCACTTGCAGTAAACACATAAATCTCGAGTTAGCGTTAAGCTCAGTTTAGTAGTGTCAAATTGTATGGAACTGTCAAGCGTAAGCCTGGATTAACTACTAAATCTAGATTTATTTTCTCCTGCAAGACGGCCTAAATAATAACTGTCTGTGTAACTGTCAAATTTAACGCATTTGCCAGATTTAGGACGATGTAGGCTTTTTTAAATCTCGATTTAAGGCTTAAACTGACAGACTGACAGGGGGGGGGGAGGTAGGGGTCGCTGTCGTCTTAAAACTTTAACAGGGGTACGTGGAGCCATAAGTTTGAGAAACCCTGTTGTATGGAAACTGAACGGACAACGAACTGGAACTGACAGGACTTAAGACCACTTAAACCTAGATTAAAAAGCCTGCAAGTGTACGTTAGAATACGATGTATGAGTAAAACTGAAGTAGGTACTAATAATGTACATAAAGTATTAAAGTTGTTGCCACGTGCATTTTGCGCTAAAAATGTGACAACGCGATACTAACTTCGCAATTCAAATATCGAAGTAGGTAGCCGGTAGCCCCTCAAAGTCAAAGTCAAAGTCAATTGTATTTTTTTGTGAAACATAGGTGATGGCTGCATAAATACAGAGATGTTACATTTTTTCGTGTTGCACTATGTTTTGCCAGTTGGCGTACAAAAACATTGGCTATTAAGCCAGATCTTAACCTATTATATTTATATTTTGAACATTAAGGGGCTGTTTCACCATCCATTGATTAGTGTTAAGTGACGGTTAAATATATTGGAATAGACAGAGACGGCATCACATTTAACCGTCGGTTAACGCTAATCAATGGATGGTGAAACAGCTCCTAAATTAGATAGGTGTACGAGAAAAGAAATCAAATTAGACAAAGACAAACAATTTAGGTCATAATTTAAATATACAAGAACAGAATAATAGCATTTATTCATAAGCAGGGTTAATAATTTACGTCTCAGAAGTGGTATTGGTAATAGTTTAAATTCTATTGGTAATTTGTTATAAATCCGTATCGCGAGATCCTCTACCCCACTGTCCGTGTCCCTCCGTTATATATACGGGAGAACAATCAGTGCGGTTGCCATTGAATCTACCCTATCTATCTACGGACGCTTCCTGCAGATAGCATTATAGGTAAGGCGGGGTAGGTCTACACCCGTGTTATCAAGCTTTATTGTAGTCAAAGATCCAACCGTAAAATACCTAGGCTAAATTTAAATCCCTTACCCGGGGGTTCCCAAACTATTTTGAGTAGGAGACCCTTTAATAATCCTATCTCTAGTTTATTTTATTAGGTTTATGTCCCCTAGCCTCATGGTCCACATGGGCTCGACATTGCCCACTTCGGAAATCCCTGACTTATAGATACACAAGACTACTCTAGATTATTCAGAGAACTAACGTACAGACGGGTAACTTCCATAGAAAAAAAGCCGCCACACGAATATCGCTTATAGATTTTGACAGTTACTATTTTTTTAATTTCTTGTGAAGTTCTTGGGGCTGTGACATCGTGTTATGCGAAAAAAGATTTGTAGCTTCGTATGAGGTACATTCATTGTTTAATATATTTAAAAATCTGGGACAAGAAAAAAAAACACTATACCTATTATTTTTGCACTCTTTTAATTCTTAATCTCGTTTTACATTTTTTCACACGCTTGCATGGGTGGTATAACCTTATTTTGAAGACGAATCACATCTGTACCTTTTAGGATTTTATTTATTATGTGGCAGTAGTTAATCTCAATGTTAGGTTGAAGAAGTAGTTCAAAATCTCTCGCAATTTAAACACTTACCATTTATTGACTCTTGTCTCGGATTTCGGAAACCTATACAAATGGACGTCCTTTCGCCTACTATCACAACTCATATTTAACTCACAACACAACACTTATTGCAGAAAATTGCAAGCTATTATTACACCTTCAAACGTTGAGATGATAAGCTACGGAAATTAATCAACGCAAAACTTCACTTGATCAACTGAAACCGTAATGAAGACAGAGTAATAAGAGATACTAATGAACGTTGTCGTTGACATTGACATCTATGACAAGTGACAAGCATGAGGCGGTACGAGGTGCGGGGGACGTGGAAGCTGTCATTTTCTATAATCGAACCGTCAGAGACAAAGCGAGTATTTTTTCTATGAAGACAACCGGCCGTGCTTAGACCAAAGCTGGTAGACCCACCAAGGCATTTGAATTTACCAGGCAACGTGTTGGTCGGTCTCAGCTGGCTAAAAGTGCGTCTAATTTTAGTAATTGGATATCTCTAAAAACTCACCTATTATAGAAAATCTATTGGTAAGCCTTGCTTTAGAGACGGTCGTGCACGGACCAGAGTTAGCTATATAGAGCGCTGTCCCATAAAAAATACTGAAAGAAAACTTATTTTTTATTTTAAAAGCTATTTGTAATCAACAGTGAATATTCTCCACTTACTTCAAAGCTATTAAAAATAAAATTGTACAAGTAATAGAAAAATAATAGGATATCTTGTATTAAAACTGTGTTTTGATTGTTCCAGTCAAATAACAGTTGCGTAATTTTTTGGTGGGATTTTACCGTGGATTTTACCCTATATATCACGTGTTTTTTTGGCCTGGTTGCAGTGACATTTTAAGCCACAACTTTATTTATCTATTACAGGACTACGGTCTTACATTGTTTGACATTGTTTCTACCTTACAATAAAATATTATAAGTACCTACGGTCAAGGACTTTAATTCGTGAGCCACCGTGATGGAAACCTTTTCAAAGGAAAAGTCTTTACGATTTTCCTTGTTAATTAATGCGATGTCACTAAGACGTTTGGTTAATGTGAAATGGTTCCATGGAGCCTCCTGAATTAAAGTCCTTGAACGTACCTCCCTACTTATATAATAAATAAAGTTCTCCCTTTGTTGTCGCAGTTTGTGGCTTACTTTTTATTACATTTGGTGTACGAATGCTGAATTCATTTACAGATGTCCCTAAGAGTTGGGGTAAAAGTAAAGTTTTGGGTCCTCTAAATTTGACTTTTATCCTATTCCAAACCAATAGATTCGAGGGATGTGACATTTCAAAAAAATATTTTTCATTAAAGTTTTTTATTATTCTCAGACACATTAATAAACAACAACAATCTGATAGAGACCTCAGGAGACCCCAGAGCTGGCGCTTACCTCTCCCAGCGAATTTCTCTGACTGTACAGAGAGGTAACGCCGCCAGTGTGCTGGGATCTATGCCGCAGGAGGGCCTCTTAGATGGTGCTTTCTTTTTATGGTTAGGTATATTTATGTAGTTTTTATTTATTTTGTTTTCTATCATATTGTTGTATCTTGTGTTGTGTTCCTTAATAATGGAATACTACATGCTCCGGAACGCGTGGAGGTAGGTATCAAGTTGAAATTAACACCTAGTATGATGATGATGAGTTATGCATGCGGCCCTTGAAGCTATAAAAAATAAAGCATCTACTACAATATACCTACGGCCGTTTGAGCCTTATTTTTCATACATTTCGCAGTGGAATCAAAACCTAAAGGGTACTTCCCGTAGACCTAGAATCATGAAATTTGCCATGAAGGAATGTCTTAGGTACAGCTCAAAAAAAAAACAAAAAAGTGTTTTTTTTTTACATTTTAGGAACTAGAAACTAGGTTGGAACTTTCTGTTGAGCATGTAGTATGCTTGTATGGGAAAGTCCCGCTCCTCCTTAACCGCACAAGTAAAGGAAAAAATCCGAAAATCGCGAATTTGTTGATACATCACAAAAAAAAATTTGATTACAAACTTCGGATCCTCGAGACTATCAACGATCAATTTACATAAAAAATTGTACGGAACCCTCGGTGCGCGCGTCCGACTCGCACTTTAGCAGTTTTTTACAAAATAAATTAACATAAATAATTACAAATGTATGCACGTAAATCAGTATAAAATAAAAAAAAAACAGGGATGTATGGAGTCACTTAGCGTCCCGACATAAATTAAAAGAGGAAAAATAAAAACAATATTGGTGATATAGGTAATACAGTCTCTATGAGTTAGGTTACTGTTTTTCTTTTACCATGACCAAAGATTAAGATTTCTCCTGAGCTGAAACTAAACTTTAATCCGTTTCCAACCACAATGAGAGCTTATGGTTTTTTTGCTTGTTATACGATCTTTTGTTAGAGTTTTGTTTGTCGTAATGCCCGTGCCTTCAGGTGAGCTTACAAAACTAAATCCAAGCTAAATACGACCGTCCATTTTAATTGTATGAAACAACTAGCTTTTGCCCGCGTCCGCGTGGAATTCGGTTATCGCGCGCTGTTCCCTCGGGAACTGCATTTTTCCGGTATAAAAAGTAGCCTATGTCACTCTCTGGCCCATAAACTATCTCTATGCCAAAAATCACGTCGAACCGTCGCTCCGTTTCACACACAAACACACACTTTCACATTTATAATATTAAGTATGGATGGCATCGAGATGTCATCACAGAAATCGGCTAATTGGGTTATCATCATCATCATCCCAGCCTTTTTATGTGGTGGATAGGGGAGGATGTCCAACAGTGGACGTCCTATGGCTGAAATGATGATGATGATGAGTGTATGCCAGCCGTGCAACGTTCGCTTCTCATAAGAACAAAATTAAATCTCTTCCTTGTATTAATTTGAGAGCACCCTTTTACCGTTGACAAACTACTCCCTGCATCTTACACTTCTCTAATAAAACTCAAAATTGTCTTTAGTTGAACTCTCCGGGCGTCTCGCATAGCTTTGTCTTGGAACATGTAAATGGGTATGGACTTATTCAATTTTCAACTTTATTGCAGAAGACATACGAGCCGTATTTGTTGATTAATTTTCTTATGTCTTCCCGTATTCATTTTACAAATTGTATGTTGTTTTGGATTTCCAGAATAGGTTTTCTTTTTATTAGGTTCCTCAAATATGGTTGGAAATTCCAGGAAAAACAGCAGTATCTATATATTCTCTTTTTAAAACGGGGACACCACAATTTCTAGTTGGATGATAAAATCAAAATTCTACGAGAAGAAGGGTGTTACACGTTTGACGTCAATATCTGTCGCTCTGTCTGTCTGTGACATCGTAGCTCTGAAACGGATGGACCAGTTTCTGAAAGTCAGTCTTTGAAATTGACTATGTCGGGAGCTTCTGAACTTCTGAGTCGGTTATTCCAAGATATATTATCGCTATATTTCGGAAAGGCCGTCATTGTGTGTTTTACAGGGTTCTGTGGAGTCCCTTAGTTAAATACCGATAGGTGATAAACTTAAGTAAAGGATCAGAGGCCGTATTGCCTAAAGTTTCTGACGCCCACGCCAGAAACGTTAGGCAAGACGGCTTCAGATCTTTTACTTAGGTTTTTATTTCTTTATTCCTAAATCTAACATTGTATTATTTTTACCGATCATGGCGAAATTAAAAATCAATTTACGTTCCGCAGAGGTGTAAATTGCGTCTACCGCCACAGTTTTTGCCTACTCAAAATGCGGAATGCCAAAAATAATCTTAGATACATCACGTGACCTATCAAAGCGTATCATGACCAAATCATTTTACTTGCGAGCTTTTTAATATCAAAGAAAGAGCCCCTAGGTCGCTGTCCTAAAGGTTTCAATCACCGAAGTAGCTTTTAATACAAAAAATTACGTTAATAACGTAAACATACATACTTCAATAGGTTTCTGCCATTAATTTGGTTCTAGAACAAAGGGTCGCTTCCCCCGAGTCGGGTATTACCGGAGGAATAAGAGAAAACTGAAGGGGAACTTCATTGCAAAAAAGTTAGAAAACCCTCGAAATTGTCACTTCAAAGTTCAATATCTCAAAAACGGCTAAACCCAATGATAAAACATGTCTAAGAACCATTTCTAGAAAACCAGCTTTCAAATTAAAAAAAAACCGTTTAGTGCTATTCTTTAATAATTTATTGTTTATTAACGACAATATTTACGAGTATGTAGGTATAAGAGCGTTTTCATATTATCCGATCCGATATCGGTATCGGAGGATGATGGACGACACCCGATAGCCGACATCATGCGCTGTTCTCACATATTTCCGACAAAATCGTTCCGATACGGCCGGCTATACGCATCGACATATTTAGATACACGCATAGCATACATACAAACATTATCGGCGTTCGATGGTGCTGCCAACATATTGGTGTCGGCTCCGATATCCGATATCGGGCCGGACAATGTGAAAGACAGGTACATATTTCATACATTTTACTTGCCCCGATATCGTATTGTCGTCCGATTCCGATATCGGATCGGAAAATGTGAAAACGCTCTAACTCGCCTAACTATTTTCAACAGTTGCGAGTGGCCTACAATCCCGATTCCCTATGGTACTCTATGGTATAGGTACACCAACTGAGCTGAATCTGATCAAATCCTTATGGTACTCTATGGTATAGGTACACCAACTGAGCTGAATCTGATCTGTTGAGTGTTTTTTTAAAGTTAACTGAAATCAAAAATAACACGTCGTACAAAGGGAACTTTGCTCATAAGTGCTCTGTGCCTCCAATTCTCAACGATCGATGTTCAGCGTTTGAAAAACAATGCAATGAAAAAACACCACGCTTCTGTTCATTTATACTCTTTGTGTAACAACTAAATCGGTAGCTTGAGTAAAGTGGGACGAATTTCGGGGGTGTAAGTGGATCAAAATGAGAATAGACAATATGTGTGCCCAGGGGAGCGAGCGTCTCCGTGCCGGAGGCAGCAGCGCGAGCACTGAGCACTTGGCAATTGAAATAAAAAAGAAAACATTTTTTTTCACTTCTCATGCTCGTAAAGTTCGTATTTATGCTGGATCTAGGCCAGGGTTTCTCAAAGTGGGGTACGCGAACCCCTAGGGGTTCGCTATTCGACGGTAGGGGGTTCGCGACAAGGTTTACGCGATGGTGGCTGCAAGACTGGCAAGATGATTAAGATTGGTTTTTGGAGTCTTTTTGTATTTTTTATTTCAACTCCTTTGTTACTTATTTGTTTGTTATTTCTTGTTGTTTGTTTCAGTTTGTATTTTCGTTGGCAAGACGATTCTTACCTTTTATTGAAGGACAGGGTATTTTATTGGTAGGGGTTCGCTGTCGTCTAGAAACTTTAACAGGGGTAGGTGGAGCCATAAGTTTGAGAAACCCTGATCTAGGCGATATAAAATGACTTTTTATGCTCTATTGCATAAAGTAAAACCTTCGTCTAGGGCCAAGGTAATTAGGTGTCAACAGCTACAAACAAAAAAGTTTGTACATATTTTTTTATAATTTTTATTTAATGTTAAACTAAATGTCAATCAAACCAATCTTAATAAATCAATAAAACTAACCACCCGCAGCCAGCCACCGCAAGCAGGCCAGGCTTTTTTAAGGGAGGTTAAGTAACGTATTTCTGTAACTTTACCATAACATTAATTTAATTAATAATCTAAAATTCACTTTGTTAACTTTCTAACAAAATTATAATTGCCAGCAATGTACCTATATACAGCAAAGTAAATTGACTAAACTTCCGAATCCTGCCGACGTGTGTATGAATTATCGTATTAACAAGTGACATGTTTGTATTTAATGAATACGGTACTTTATTTATTGGTGACAAATGACAAACGTTTGGTCTTTGTAAAGCAGGGTTTCTCAAACTTATGGCTCCACCTACCCCTGTTAAAGTTTCTAGACGACAGCGAACCCCTACCAATAAAATACCCTGTCCTTCAATAAAAGGTAACAAATATAGGTAAGAATCGTCTTGCCAGCGAAAATACAAACTGAAACAAACAACAAGAAATAACAAGCAAATAAGTAACAAAGGAGTTGAAATAAAAAATACAAAAAGACTCCAAAAACCAATCTTAATCATCTTGCCAGTCTTGCAGCCACCATCACGTAAACCTTGTCGCGAACCCCCTACCGTCGAATAGCGAACCCCTAGGGGTTCGCGTACCCCACTTTGAGAAACCCTGTTGTAAAGGTTAGAAATACCTTAAATAATGCGTTTTATTCAGCGTTGTCAAGAGGGTAGACACGTTGTATACAGGTTGATTCAATAAGGACAATCGTGTTATAAGAAGTATTATGTACGTGTTTATATTTTGTAAAAAAATGGCATTAGCACAGTATGATAAGTGACATTACTTTCGTTCAATTCATTCGTGGCATTTATTTGTGTAGCAGAGTTGAGGCCGTGCACATAAGAACACGGCATGTAATGACAGCAGGATTTTGACATTCATTCATTCCTTTCATTCATTCTCCTTTTATGCAATCAATTCAGCTCGTGGCACTACCTATAGTAGATATAGCTTAGGTTTAACATTGAGCAATGTTCTATGAAACCTTTCAACAATTCCTAGTATTTCTGGATGAGCGGGGAATACTGCCTTTACTGAAAACTATTAAAATTGGGTTTCAACCAGTAATATCTCGATGCATTAAGTTAGAAAATCACCACTTAATGATTTTAATCAGTTATTTTTGCAGATTTATGATTACGTCACATTTAGTCGTTACAAACCTTAAAAATTACTTTCATAAAAAAACTGGATTCTTGCATACGATAGCGGCCGGTAAATTAAAAAAAAAATTGAGAAAATTGTAAATTGATAATTGCTACAAAGCTATAAATAGCTCAAATTAAGTTTTTTAAGGATCTCCCGTAAGTTTTTGCCTATCCCAATACTGGTAAAGTACACGAATCAAACAATACATTATCTTAAAAATATTTTTATTTAAATTTAAAAACAGTACAGGCTAACAAATATTTATGACTAAAGTGATTACTATTCAAAAGGCCTCAGAGACAGTGAGTATTTAATAAAATCGGCCAAGTGCGAGTCGGGCCACGCGCAGTGTAAGGTTCCGTAGTAATAAACATAATGTAATCCGTTCCAATCGTGAAAATTAAAAAAACACGACTACTTCTGTATGCTGCCAACATGTCTATGTTATTGTATTAATAATTGACATGTTTGTATTAAATCAATAACAATTGCAGTTTACCATTAATTACAGTTTTATGGACTAAGAGTCTCTGAATACGTTGTGGAACTTGTGGCAAACGGACATGACAAAACTATAATAGGTTTGGTATTTTGACTACGGAACTCTAAAAATAAAAACGAATTTACACTTAACACGACTGTTTACATCTATACACATTAAGACATAAAAAATAGTCAGGATCTGTCATTTCCAGCATTTAGAAACTGTAGATAGATGTTAATTATTAAACTGAACACTCCGACTGCCTTTTTTACGTTAGTTTAATATGCTTTAAACTAACGTAAATAAAAAAAACATTATATGTAGCATGGTGAACGGTTGTGTTGCTCTGATGATGAACTCTGACAGAGTTCGAAACGTGTCAGCGTGGTGTGGTGGTGGTGATAATTGGGCTTGTGTGATGTGTGTGTGTGTGTATTCTTACAGACATACTCGGAGCTATCGTAAGCACGCGGGCGAGCATATGATGTTCACAGTTCATTTTCACCAAACCAATGTCAAAGTACGAGTAGCTGTCAAATATCCAGTTGAGTAAATTTCCAGAAACTTAGTCTTACATTGCCGAGGTTGAATGATACATAGTTAATCAACAGTCCTAGCGGCCCATATAACGCGGCTCACACGACATTACGACGAAATGAGGCTTTAAGCTGATTAAACTTTGTAAAGCTTTGGGTGAGCGGAAAAAGGAAAAAAACAAGAGCGAAAAATTGAATTAATTGTAGCGTTTTTACACCCCAATTATGCCTCGTCTCTGACTTTTGAATATTTGATTGGGAACGATTGAATTTATTAACAGTTCAAGCACCTTTTTAAGTTAGTTTTTTCTGGAGGCTACATCTACCGTCAGATTTTTAACATCAGCATTATTATTAGCCGCAAGATGCCGTCTAGTTGTTAATTTAAGAACTACGGTAACGTAAACATATCTAACTAAAGTCTAGTTACCTGTAGCTTATCACCAAATTATTAGGTTCAGCAGACGACTTTACATTTTGGGATTTTTCTAAATTCCCAAAGGAGTCCCAAAAATTACACTGTATATATCATTGACGTAGAAAATTATAAAATACCCGCGTCAAGTTTCATGTCTCTAATCCTAACGAATTCAATTTTTAGATTTTATTTCGATGCCATAGGAATATAGGGATAAAAAGTAGCCCGTGCCTTTTTTCGGTCGGCCAGCTCTATCTACGTACCAAATTTGATCACACACATATCGAAAAACTTTCGCATTTAATATTAATCGCATTCTAACAGAAGGCGTACTGCTGGATTGTCTTACATACTTTTTTGGGTATCTAAAGAAAATAATTATCGCAAAGAAAAAAAGTTGCAAGTTACTTCCTAATGAATTAACTAACTGCCAGGTGTCATGTCTCCTTTAATTAGACTAATGGCTGTTTATTGCGTTAACTTCCAAGTTTTGTAATTGGTCAATAAGGGGTTAGAGTTTCTTCAGGCATTCTACAAAATTGTTTATTTGAAACCGACCTTGTTACAGCAGAAAGTCCGTAGTGCCAACATAATGGAACGAATCGTCGCCAATTTGTTTTGAAAGTGGAATGGTTTCTTTACGAGCGTATTTTTATACTGGCTGATAATATTAATGGCTGGAAATAAGTAAATAAAAAAAATATAGAGTGCGTTTTTGTGATATCTTGTGATTCATAGCTTTGTGACGCACTCTATATTTTTTTTATTTACTTATTTCCAGCCATTACCTAATGTTTTCAGCCAGTTTAAAAATACGCTCGTAAAGAAACCATTCCACTTTCAAAGCAAATTGGAATTGGATATGATAATTATCATTTGTTCATTTTTTTGTCTTTATCTGTCACTTTGATAGTAGATTTTGCGAGAAAAAGACAAAACATGTACATACATACATGTACTTTACGCTACGACTTTACGTGAATCTAATTTTTTATACGTGTTAGACAAATGCACAGGCACATTTTGGGGCTACATTGGCCTAGGCTGCTTTTTTGGTTGACTCCGGTTCTTAATTTATATGTGTAACGGTTTTTTTGGAAAGTGTTTGTGTAACGTACCTAACTGACTTTACATTGATATACGTTAAGGGTGCTGCAGGGCTACAGCGTAATTCGAAAATCGAAGTTCGTATCGTACCGTCCCGCCAACGCTTATATTATTTCATACGAGAGTGAGAGGGCGGGTACGATACGAACTTCGATTTTCTAATTTCGTAGTAGCGCTGCTGGACTGGTGTCCTACCTATGTCCTACTAATGACAAACCGACAGAGATACCACTAGGTATCTCTATTTAATTGCAATCGTATTTTTTACAGAATGCCGTTCTTATTACAAGTAAGCTCAGCTTAAAATAAATTGATAGAAATGACAGACCAAAACAGGAAATAGACTTAACAACTAAAATTTAAATTTTTATGGTGGGTAAGAGTTTAACACTGACCGAAGGAAAAGATTTTAAGAAGGAGTAAGGGAAAAGGGAAATAGAATTAGGAGATTGCTGGAACATACGTGAAAGTAAAAAAATGTGTCAAAATCTCTCCTGTTAGCTAGATATTAAACTCAAGTCCCATCTTGCATGTAGTAGTCTTATTTGGAATGTCTACATAATCTATATGGACACATTATTTCTACTACATTCAAGACAGGCTTTGGTTAAGTTTTTTTTCCAGATAACGTGGAAGATGAAATAATTCAAACTCCATTGGGCTTTAGACATTTCTTCAGCATGCACTTGTAATGTAACCAAGATTAGACCATACTACGTCAAGTCCATTTTAGACTCGCACAATCTAAATACACAGGCAAAATAATAAAACTTGATGTCTATCAGCGCTCTCTAGCTCCATAAATAAAAGGTCTGTTGAAAGGGAAAGAGCGATATACTTTTTTATTAAATGGAAGCTTGTATTTTATTTTCTTGAACTGCCGACGGCAGTTTTTAAATGAGGGCTATCGTTTTTTATCTCACTAGATGGCGCACTGTTGCGTGAGGTTTTTAAGTATGGTTTTAAAGGCTGTTATTACGGGCGTGAAAACAAAGTTTAGATTATAATCATATTTAATACACCTTAAAACCGTACCATATAAATATCGAGCATGCCACATGCAGTGTTGCATAGTCCCTGTTTTGTACGGAAAAAAGGGAGGACAAAGGTTTCCGAAAGACAAAACTGTCTCAAAACACAGATATTCATTGCCCCGGAACGCATATTTGCCATAATTCATTTCAGATATTGCAAAATATTCACAAAATTATTCTAATTGTAAATAAACCCGCGTAGCTCACCCAAAAACTATGAGATTTGACATTTCGGAGACCTCACGCTACACTAGCGCCTCTAGCGGCGAATTCATTCGCGATAGCCCTCATTGTGTGGTCTTGCCACGGTTATTTCTACGCCGATCTAATCCAACTATTTGCACCGTCTGTGATAGATACACTTTGGTTATAATATGAAGGCTACTCGTGCACACTGAAGGTTATTTTTTTCTTAATTTAATTTAGGCGCTATCCTTAGTCTTTGCTACGTATTTCCAGCCAGTCCTCATTACAAGCTTTTTTTTTAGTTTCTGGGCCGAGGGCGCTGCTGTGCTTGTTCTTGGTACTCGTTGGGCTGGTTCTGGCTTGGCCTCTTCGATTGGTGCTGAAAAAAAAAGTTTTGTTACAAAAGGATGTGGCTTGGCCTGACACAGCACGAGATTGGAAATTGAGGGGTATAAGAAGAGCGTTGATACAGTAGAATCTCACAGTGAACACTGTACTGTGTGTCAGTGAGACCTCTTTGTAATCGACTGTACCTAAATAATAGCTAAAAAAAATTGGTTACGGCAGTCACACATAAATGAACTTAAAGTCTAAAAAGAAAATTGATTTTATTAAAAATTACGACAAAACCTTCAGTTACCTATGTCACATTGTACTTACAATTGGTAGGTACAATTTTTTTAAATCTCAACCTGATCGTTTCAGTAGATCAGCAAATTAGCTGTGACAGACGCACGTACAGATAAACACACAAATGGTCCTTTAAGGATACCATCTGTAATTTTGAAGTACAGAACACCAAAAAATGTGCAAATGTTTGAGATCCAGACAACAACACAAATAACTCATCAAATAAAATTATATCCTTTCTTTTCCTTTACTTAAGTTAAGTCACGAATACATATCTTACACGTTATTAGGAACATAAGCAAGCAAGTCAAATAAAATATGTTTCTCGTTTCTCCTCATATAAGTGTCACTGTAAGTTTCACTTTCCCCGTTATTGTCCGAAGGAGATAGAAGATTATTAAACGCGACAGTTTTGTTAATGCAGTTGGCGAAACTAAATTTGCAAACGACAGTTCCCAGTCTCGTCGTTTCAGGCCGCACTTGTAACTTTGCCTGAGAGATGGACATGCCGTATAGGGAAAGGTCATTTTCGTCACGGAATCCCCATTACGAATGGTACTTTCTCAAGCTCGTAACGAGCTTGATTTCAGAGTTGCAAAAACCACCTTAGCGAGGTTACACAAAGCTCAGATTCGAAATAAATGCATAATTCGAGATAAGCCTTTGGGTCTATGAGGAGATGATTAATCAAAGAACAGAACCATTAACGCCTTGTTATATCTATCTTCTCTATATATATACCCATAAAACAGTACCAAGATTGACTGACAGACAACGTACAGTCTAAACTACTGGTGCTAGAGACTTGAAATTTGGCATACATGTACTTAAAGTATCGTAGAGGTAAATTGAGGAAGGATTTTTGAAATTTCTATAGGGAAATTATCTAAATTTTGTTTATTTCTTTGCTTGTAGGCGGTAATCTATAAAACTACAGAGCCGATTTTAAAAATTCTTTCACCAATGGAAAGTTTCATCCATACCTGCGGACTCTGTCTAGCTACTTCATCTTCTGACCATGCAGCAGTGGGCACATCACACTCTTCAGTTGGAGGCAATAACTACACAGCGGAGCGAGTGTTTCTCAAATACTAGCATTAGCCAAGCAACGCTGGAGCCGAGGATCTTTATCTTTCAATGCCCGAGTCCAGTGCAGCCTAGATCCTTGTAGAAACTGCAGTCCATACCTGCGGCTCTAAGCTCGTCCTCTTTTGGGGGCGGAGCGATTGTAGTGGGCACATCGCATTCCGCAGTAGAAGGTACCAAGCAGCGAAGCTAGCATCTGTTGAACACCAGCATGACCGGGCAGCGCTGTAGTCGGAAATACTCACCGATGGATGGCTGCCATCAGATCTAATCCACCTTGAACCCTTCTAGAAACTTCCATCCATACCTGCGGTCTCTCTCTAGGCTCTTCCTCTTCCGGGGGCGGGGCAGTTGTAGTGGGCACGTCGCACTCCTCAGTAGGAGGCACTACGCAACGGAGCGAGCGTCTGTCGAACACCAGCATGGCCGGGCAGCGCTGGAGACGGGGGTATCCGCCCTGGCACTGCCAGTAGCGGTTGCATGACTTGCCGAGCGGCACGTTCCCGTTGGGGTCTTCGTTGCACAGAGCTGGAAGGGACGCCGTACAATTAGTACAACAAGAGATACATGGTTCCGAAGACGTGATCAGAAAAGGCATCTGCCACAGCGGAGCATACATAAACATCTGACACTCCCTGCCGGCCCTTGAAATAGAATAGTATCAGATATTGAGGAACGCTTCGTTGTGTCAGATATTGGTGCTGGTGACTGTATAAATCGTACCGTATCACCGTATTTACGTGAATCATGCCCTTTTTTAATGAACGTCACTGGAGTGTACGAACCTCTTCTTCTGCCAATACTTGCTTTCGTAATAAATCCTACTTCCTACTAATATTTTTAATGTGATTCCCACTAGAATGTAGTGAAATCCCGGAATAAAGTAACTGCTGGATCTGCTGGTTTACGCGTGCGAAGCCGCGGGTAAGCATTATTTCAATATAAACCAACAAGAAACTTATGTTATGGGGCTGAGTTTCACCGCATTCGCATTTCATGCTTGAAAGTTGAGCTAGATACCACTCGGAATATTTTAATTGATAAACTTTGCTAACTTAAAGTGCAATTTGCATGAGAATACTCTGTTTGAGGCTAAGTTTTGATAAATTGGCAATTAATGTAGCAGCATGAGCCTGGTGTTATTTAAGTCAGACAGCAAACGTTACGGATGGCTTATAATTAGTATAGCATAATCCTGGTAGCGGCACCATATTGTGGGGCCGTAGTGCTAACCATATTGATCGATATATGGAGAGTAGTTTCATAGAATGACAATCTCACATGAGGCCCATGAGGGTAAAGTAGCAAGAGTAGTTCCATTGGACAACAATCCCAGATGAGGGAAAAGGAGAAAAAAGTGACCAACTTAAGACAGTACTCGAAAAGTTTTTTTACAGTCTGCGTACCAGTAAAATACTAGCTAGTGAACGATTTTTTTTCTGTTTGTGTTATCTTGATGTGTCGGTTGATATAATTAATTCAGGTCAAGTACTGTTTTTATTTAAAATGTAGGGCGTTAAAATAATTCGGAGAGAAACTCTTTTGCGAACGTACCTCGAAAATCCTAAAACAATTTTTGCGGCGGCTGGAAAAATGGTGGATGTAAGTCGTACGACGGTGCGAAATATTGTTAATCGGTACTTAAAAGAATACAGAATTCAAGAGAAAGCTCGAAGTGTACGCCCGACGGGCCCCTTAAATAAAGAAAATAAAAGAGAAAATAGTGTCGTACAAGAATAATTGTCGTTTAACGGTGCGGGATGTGGCCAAAATATGAAAACTAGTATATCTATGGTCCAGAGAGCGAAATTGCATCAAAATTTAAATACCTATAAAAAGTTAAAGCTCCAAACCATCAGTAAAACCATACAATAGTTCCGTTACAAGGTCCCGAAAATTGAAGGAGCTTTTCGCAATTTGGACGATTTGATGTATGTGAAAAAAGATTTTGCGACTTTGCCAGGTAATCCATTGTACACAACTGAAAATAGGGTGACACTCTTTCCCGGCCCGGATAATACCGGGATAATACCGACCCTGTTTTCCGTGTACACGCCCATAGAAGCTCCTGTCAGTTTGTATGGGCGTGTACACTAAAAACAGGGCCGGTAATTCCATGTCGGTGTTATCCGGGCCGGGAAAGAGCATCACCCCTGAAAATATAGCGAATATAAGCGACGAAAATAAAAATATTTTTATGGAAAATATTGGTGAAAATTATTTGATCTGGCAAGAAATATCAACAAAGTCACCGAAACCACTGTGCAAAATTTAATGGCAGGCTTGAATAAAAAAATTCGCTTCTTCAGCTGCAAAATCCTCAAACCATAAAATCTATATACATATTGTAGATAGACATTATACATTACATAACTAAAATAAAATGTCGTTGCAGTTCATTGGAGTTTCATTGATATCAATAAATTATACTCTGTAAAAAAAATTTTCGTTACGGGCCTTAGTTCCAAATGCCTCCAGATTGAATTAGCTATTAAGTATATTAACTGCTTGTTACATCGCAGTCAAAAAAACGAAATTAAAACACTAAAAAGTGATACAAAAATCTGTTAGATGATGATTTGATGCATTACCAATTGATTTTGATTTTGAAGCATAAAAAGTGATTAATATGACACCTATCTGCTTCAATATTAAATGTATGAAAAATGAGAAAAATAATACGCAACAATTCCCTATAACTACGTAATATTTGACTTTCCGTTTAATGTTACGACAGAGATTGATTTTGATATCAACGAAAATTGTCTCCTTGTTCTGTCTTCCCCCATATCGTGGTGTATTGTGCAAGATGTATAGCGACCGCAGGCACGCGCCGATAATAGTATAGGATCCCGCAAATTTCTTCATTTAGTAACCCATGTGTTCATGATGTTTTTAATTTAAAAAAATCACAGTCATCCACCGTAAACAAAATCAACCCTCTTCGCACAGTCAACTAAAAACGTAAAGGTATTTTATTAAAAAAATAGGGAAGTTGAGAAAATAACAAGTACAGAGAAAAATATTTTTTTAGGGCTTCATTCGTTTTGTTAGGGAATGGATATGCGCGCGTTTGACTTTTGTGAATGAACTTGTAACTAGTTCGAAACAAAAAAGTCGTTCGTGGAGTGTCAGATAAGTTAGTCTCTAGCGATCTCAGAAGCCAAAATTTCGCCTATAAATGTTACTTAAACTGTTTGTTAACAAATAAGCACTCCCTATGTTTATAATACGTATTAGAGTAGGTTCCACTGGGGGTACTCATGTTACTATGATATTCCATTATATTAAGCCGTAATTATTATTTAAGCAGCTTAACTAAGTTAATTTTGCTTTCTTATTAAAAACATCTATCCTAAAATCGTTCGTTTCGATTTTAAATGCCCTTTTGTCTGTTTAAGGAAAAGTCTGCTTTGGCTGCATATCGACGGGTCTCTGACTCAACCTAGTAGTATAAAATATGATAATTTAAGAAATTCGAACAAACATTTGAGATACGCTTCCTTATTAGATACATCATCCTAGCCTATATACGTGCCACTGCTGGGCACAGGCCTCCTCTCAGAACAAGAGGGCTTGGGCCATAGTTCCCACGCGGGCCCAGTGCGGATTGGAAACTTCACACGCACCATTGAATTGCTTCGCAGGTTTGTGCAGGTTCTCTCACGATGTTTTCCTTCACCGCATAGCTTGTGGTAATTTTCAAATGTAATTCCGCACATGAATTTCGAAAAACTCAGAGGTGCGAGCCGGGGTTTGAACCCACGACCCTCTGCTTGAGAGGCGATAGATCAAACCACTAGGCCACCACGGCGGCCTTATTAGATTAGATTAGAAATTTTATATAAGAGGTAGAGTCAGAGACCCATCGACATTATGTTATCAGGTCCAGAATTTTGCCTCGGAATCTCAGACTACAAAGTTAAAACACAGGAAATTAATGCAAAAGCGCGTCCCAATTAACCTTCGAATTAATTTTAACTACTCATTTGCTTTCCTGAGCCTCTGATGTCAGTTTTTGAGACAGCAATTTGTCGCAGAAGCGCTCGCCATTTTCATTCCAACCTCAAGTTGCTTCTGTTAGAAGCGACCTGCATCCACCGTGAACCCACGGCTTTGATCAGGTCATCCGTCCATCTCGTTGAAGGACGTCCTACGCTGCTTGCGGTCTCAACGGGCTTTGTTCTCCGTACTATATGCCTTGTCAATTGCCACTTTCACGAACTAATTAATTCGCTTGGCTATGTCGCGACTTCGAAGTAGTCTCCAATATGCAGGAAGGATTTTCTAATCATTATTTACATACTCGTATTTCTAACTGGAGACATATTTCTGTTGCTAAATATTTGTACGCCATACTATGGCAAAACAAGGAATGGAACCTAGGACATTATACAATAAGACCAATTTATACCCTTGTTTATGCAAATAAAAATATTTGAATTTTGCCCTATAAAATAACCAACCAAGTTGTGCCTAACAGCCCGGCAATATTCGTGCAACAAGCGATGCGGCGAGCGAATCCTGCGTTCATTGCGTGCCCTTGCCTGGTACCAATGTGCAACAAGCGACTTGGCTGCGCAATGAACAGGCAAAGAGAATCTCACCCATTGTCGCACATGTATCGCGTCCACTAGCCTTTCGAACCCCTTTCCTTTATTCATTATTCTGTTAATGAATCTTACAGTGCTTATGGATTACTCGTAATTTCCATTTAAGTATCGGTCAGTTGTAATGCTATTAACTTTCTCTATTATGATCGGTTCGTTAGCTAAACTGCATGATACGCTTGTTTCTGAGACGTAGGCAAAGAGCTAGTCGTTTCTTTCGGTTAATAAATAATCGGCATACACTACACTAAATACACGATAATTATCACTACATAAAATGCTGTCTGCGCCGTGCAGAGTAGAAAGAAACAAAAAATCCCCTAGTTATCCATAAATTGTCCCTAATTTTACTAGTCATAACTTATTCTTCTAAGACACCACACTCTCGACAGAGTGATCGTGGTTAATAAACGTGGTGAAACGTCATGAATAATTTGTTGGGTAAAATAGTGTGGTAGATTCCCCTTGCCATCGGTATGGATTTTGTATTTTTTTATATAAAACCTCTATATTCCCTTTCATACAAAATAATCTTACTCGGTCTATCCAGAACATTTTATAAACCTCTGGCAACGTCGAGCTATTATTTGCTTTTAAAACAGAATACAAATTTTATCCTAATTCTTGGAAATTATTATCCTATTTATTGGAAAAATTATTACTGTTGCCGGAGCTTCGCACGGTACATTTATTTCGAAATTTTTGCACTAGCATAGCTCTTATACTAGATGAATCGATTGCAATGTAACGATAATCACTCGGATCGCTTGACAGGAGAAATCGAATTAATAATCGAATGAAACCGAACAAGACAATGACGGCTTCGCAATTTGTCAGCTAGTTACGAACGTAACTAAATGATTCGATCATTATTGATCACAAAGAAAGATCACGCAGGTCAAGTGCCAAATGATCTAGAACAAAAGCGGTTGAAACAATGATAGCTATTCACAAAAGTCACATTATATTTAAGGCTAGACAATAAAATATCTGATGTCCATAACAATACTGAGTCGTTTCCTCTATGTAACTGCGTCTTGTAATCTGATTATATAACTAAACTTTAAAGCGACAGTAGAAATTGTCTGAGAATCATTCTTGAAATAATTATCATCTTTGATTTAATATGTCAACGCACACCTCCAAACTATTAGGTCTTGCTTGAAATTGCACACGTTTGCAGATTCATAAAGCGAGCCGGGGCCGTCCTCGATCACCGAAAAATATGAAGCAAAAATATGAATATATGATGAAAATATGAATTTTGCAGGTGGTAGGACCTTGTGCAAGGTCCGCCCGGATTGCTACCACCATCTTGCTCGCTAATCCTGCCGTGAAGCAGCAGTGCTTGCACTGTTGTGTTTCGGCGTGGAGAGTAAGACAGCCGGTGAAATTACTGGCACTTGAGGTATCCCATTTTAGGCCTCTAGGTTGGCAACGCATCTGCAATTCCCCTGGTTTGCAGATGTTTATGGGCGGTGGTGATCTCTTACCATCAGGAGACCCACTTGCTCGTTTGCCATCCAGTCGTATAAAAAAAAAGCCTCATTGAAAAGTATTAAGGGATATTATGTCATCAAAAAAGATTAATTAACTTAAACGAATATGACTGATTTTCAGGCCCCCATGTGATCGGCTGTTGTAGGGTGTGTTGTAGGTTAAGATGGTACAGCACGTTTACTTTTTTCACATCTCAAAGAACCACCTCATCATAAGCCGGAAGGCGTCCAATGTTAAACAAAGGCAAATGGCCTTAGAACGCCACATAACAGCTTGCCACGTGCATCCACGGGTGGCTCGCACAGTTCGATGTTGTCGGTCTACGTAACGGGAGGCCTGCCAACGCTGCGTCCTCCGATTCATGGTCACCACTCAAGGCCTTTTAGCTCCTCACGGCTAAGTTGTTTAGGGAACTGTGACCTTGGGAATTTTTGGCTCTAGATTTGCAAAGAACTTCCGCACTCCGGATTCTATCCCGCAAAGAAACTCTGAGCATATTTTTCTTTGGAGCTGTTGCGCGTACAATACTTAACTTAATAGGGAATTTAAACCAACAAATTCGATTAAAGTCATCCCATTGCTTGTATTGAACAGTCAGCAGCAGAAATGGATGAGGGGTTGCGGTGCTCATAATGATCTACACACGACTCTTGCTAAGGTAATAAACAAGAGAACATTTTTAATAACCTCAACCGCTCATCTATTTCTGCTGCTAACCGTACGGTACATTTGTTGAAGAATTATTGAACCAACTTACGGTGCTTCTGGCATCCATCAACGTTTTCGGGCCAGTCACAAGAGTGTGCTTGCTCGTTGTACAGCAGACCTCCGATGCAGAGCTGCTCGGTGGCTGTCCCGTTCCAGCAGGTCCAGTACCTGGTGCAAGAGGTCTCGTGGCCGAAGATGCCGTACAGCCAATCACAGTGCTCCGTGCCGATAGGAGGGTCTGTGGGAGAAGTGTCACAGTTAAAGTATTACTTAATGAGGGTTTCTGTGACGGTTCCCCTTGTTTACGCATATTTTTTATGTCATAATTCTATTTTGCATAATCTTTTCGCATAACAGTTTACTCAGAATTCTCTTAGGCATAACAACCCACTTATAATACCCCATAAAAATTTGCCACGCTTCATGAAACTTCGTTATTTTTATATTTTAAATTTATATCAAATTGTTTTCCAATAATTTTAGCAAATATTTCTTTACCACGTTGGAAAAATCTGGCTGTAAGACCATTTGAATTTTAAACTAAACACAGTTCTTAGCATTATCTATGGTAGACGACTCGAAAAAAGTGACAGTCAGGGTGGCTACTACGAAATACGAAAATTGAAGTTCATATCGTTTTCCTGACGCTAACATTATTTAATACGAGAGTGAGAGGGACGGTACGATACGTACTTCGATTTTCGAATTTTGTAGTAGCCCCTTGTATTGGCGGGTAGCCATTATTTTATTCAGTTGTTTTAGCTCCTTTCTTTTGCCGAGCTGTGAAGTGAGTGGACACAAAATAATTTCATTTTTGCATTTTTTTCCTCGCAATGTAATGAAAATCATTGTGTGTATCACGGGCCGTAGGGGATTACTAACGAGAGTCATTAAAAGCCCTCCGCCACCGGCGTCGGGCTTCTAACAGACTCTCGTTAGTAATCCCCTTCTTACGCCCCTTAATGCACAATGTACTATAACACTCTTGATACTCACTTATCTGCACCTTTGGGTACTCGCAGTAGTTCGACCGCCACGGGTAATCGCAGCCCTCAGTCACTCCTCTATGCTTTCCCGCGAACACCAGGCCGTTGGGGCAGTCGTACTGCACCGACTGGCCGTTGTCGCACTCCCAGTATTTGTCGCAGTATTTGTCGTCAGCCACTACACGCGACTTCGTCTTGCATGGGTCCTCGATTTGGGCTGCTGAGATTATGCTCGCGAGCGCCAGTGTTGCTGCAAAGAGAAAAACAACATCATGATTGGTGTTCCAAGGATGCTATGTATATCTTACACCACACATGAGGGCAATTGTCCCCAAAGAGGTTTAAGGGTTATTCGAGCGTTTCAATGAGGGCTATCGTTTTTTGTCTCACTAGATGGCGCACTGTAGCGTGAGGTTTTTAAGTATGGTTTTGAAAGTCTGTTATTACGGGCGTGAAAACAAAGTTTAGATTAAAATCATATTTAATACACCTTAAAACCGTACCATATAAATATCGAGCATGCCACAGTGTTGCATAGTCCCTGTTTTTGTTCGGAAAAAAGGGAGGACAAAGGTTTCCGAAAGACAAAACTGTCTCAAAACACAGACATTCATTGCCCCGGAACGCATATATGCCATAATTAATTTCAGATATTGCAAAATATTCACAAAATTATTCTAATTATAAATAAACCCGCGTAGCTCACCCAAAAACTATGAGATTTGACATTTCGGAGACCTCACGCTACACTAGTTCATTCGCGATAGCCCTCATTGCCTCACTATCTTGGTCACTTTTTTTACGAATTGGCTGTAGATGCCGATGTCGCTTTCGATTATTTGTTAGAGTTCCTGTATTCTAATCAGATAACATAACTTTTTTATCAATCTTTTGCCATTTTCACAGAAAAATATCCACGGAAATGGTTAGGAACAAACGCTTGAATAAGGAACCAAACCGTCAATCTTGAGGTGGAAGAGGGATGGAAGAGGAACAGCGTATGATTTCAGAAGTAAACATCACCTGTCTGCTATTCTCAGTAGAAGAATATATAAAAAGAACCTAACACGGCTAACCAACTCACTGTTAAACTACAAACTCGTTGGCTTTACGGCCTCGCATGTAATGCAACTTGCACTACTTTTCTTGCAAGTCTAAACTCGGTTTTATAAACTTTTTAAAAAAAAAATTGAACCGCCGAAAAAACTGAAAAGCAAAAAGTTATATTATTCTTAAACTAATAGTAGATTGTAGGTACAACAAGAGCATAAAACAGGCCATTTTACCCGAGGCGGTTATATAGCCGCACGAGCCGGTACGGCGCAGGGTGGATAGACACGTCGAGGGGAAAATGGGTTTAATGCTCGAGTTTTACACTCTGCTTTTCACTTCGATGGCAAATGAAATATCAACAGTGGAAACAATTGTTCACTTACTATGTTGTACCTTTTATTGTTCATGCATCATTATATAATTATATTTTTTAGTTTTATTGATCTATTTTGATTGATTTGCTTGATTTTTAGTTTTATATAAATTAAAAATATAATAATGTAGAAACTCCTTTGTTTGTGGCTGTTTACACCTTATTACCTTATTGCCTTGGTGGTAGACGAAGATTTTAATTTACGCACTAGAGCACAAGAACTCATTTTATGTCGCCTAGACAGTATAAACATGAACTTTACGAGCATGAGAACTGAAAAAGATTTTTGCGGATTTTACTTGCATCGTCATTCTATCAACAATATTGCGCACCAAATTTTAAGCCAGTCTGACAAAAGCTCGCAATATATGGGATAATACCTCGGTATTTTTATTTGTGTTACGACGAAAGTGGCTTCACGCTTCTTACATTCCACCGTAATATTCGTGTAATTAAATGAATTTCGCCTTGATGTTCTTTACTTTTGAGCAAATAACTTCCGGCTTAAATGCTCTGCGGGAAAAAACTTTTGTTCTTAAAAAGTAAGTTTTGTTGAATTTCGAAAGCTTTTTACAACAAAATGTATGGCGCTTTGGAGTTTTGAAGTTAATTGTTTTCGTGTTTAGATGACAATGATTTTATTCTTTATGGTGTTTAAGATAAGGTACACTAAACTAAAATACTACACAGAGAAGTGAATGAATAAATTGATTACACACACAGCTACAAAAAGATCTGATTTCACAAAAGGTGAATGAATGAATTGAATGAGTAATTGTCAAAATCCTGCTGTCATTACACGACATGGTCTCGTGTGCGTGACCTCAAATTTGGTCGCACTACTATACCTACATATGTCTACCAGAACATTCATTCCTCAGATTTCTAAACTCGTCAGTTTTTTAGGAACCGCTGTCAAAATGGCAAGACGGAACGAAAATTGTTTGTTTCTTAAAATATGGTAGTACAGGTAATATGTGAAAGTGTGTGTTTGTATGTTTGTCCGTCTTTCACGTCTAAACGGAGTGACGGATCGTCGTGATTTTTGGCACAGAGAATTTATGGCCAGAGAGTGACATAGGCTACTTTTTATCCCGGAAAATTTCACAGTTTCCGAGGGAACAGCACGCGATAACCGAATACCACGCGGGCGAAGCTGCGGGAAAAAGCTAGTACTTAATACGAATAAATTGAAATTATGAATATGAATAAAATGAATTTAAATTTAAACTATTATTAAAGATTACATAATTATCATTTAATAATTAAAATTAAATTAAATTAAGGATAAAGAGTTACATTATAAATTAATTGATTATTAATCGGGTTCGGGGAAGCTATTGTCCATAGACACGATATACCTTTTCCGGACAAATCAACATTTTATTCTAACGGATAATGATAGTGTTTGTTGATTATGATAAGTACTCGTAATAATTGATGTTTAAAAACATTCATGTTGCTGCGCCCTTGTAGGGTCCATGTTTGTACAGTCGAAGTCAGAAATATCTTTATACTTTATTACTCGTACCTTCGTGTTCTTCTAGTTCTCTTTTAAAATGGCTTTTCTGTTTTAATTAGGACAATTTCGCCAGTGTCAAGGTAAACTCTTTTTGAGAGGGACGTTGTACGGTGATTGCAGTAAAATTCCTGAAACCACGTGGAGACAACTTGCGCATTAAAAAATGTCACACACGAGAGCAATATAGAATTTTGTGATCACTGTTCACTGTTAAGGTTAAACGTCGCATAAAACACTATCAAAATTATACTTCAACTAGCCAAAGAAACAGAAATAGCAAAATTAGATATTGTCTACATCTGCCATGTTCGAATGCTACAAATCGAATCCTACCTTCGTGTTTAAAATTGACAGAAGATATATAGTGACAAATAGCTCTTAGAAAAACCTTCGGGTTTCAGGGAAATCGAAAGGATTCGTGTAGTAAAAAATGACAATTGTCTTTTTGACTTAGTAGCAATCCATCACGTGCACTCGTTGTGTTTCATTGATTTATGTAGAGCAGTTAAAACCACCACTTACTTATTTATGTTGTTTATTTTTCGAAAATTAATTTCCATGGGGAGTCAACTTAAACAGGGTCTTTCTGTAAATAGCCTATAACGGGAAATTGTTTATATGTATACATATAATTTTTTATTCAAGAAGGCTGAAAGTTTCAAGAAAGGTGTTGATTGTAGGTATTTTAATGAGGTACAAGACCGAGTTATAGAAGCAACGAAGATTTCGAAAAGTAACGAAAAACAGGGTCGGTATTTCCATGTCGGTATTATCCGGGCCGGGAAAGAGTGTCACCCGCATGAATCATGATACTCGTACAGTGTAATGTGTAGAGACCTTTAGCCACCCTATACTTGGTTTGGATAGGTATTTAACTAAATGTAAACAAAACAACGTCAATTGGTGTCTTAAATATTGAAATTCCCCCATTAAACTATCTAAACATTTAGATTTCTGTATTGAAATACACTAGTCCAGGGTTACTCAAAGTGGGGTACGCGAACCCCTAGGGGTTCGCTATTCGACGGTAGGGGGGTTCGCGACAAGGTTTACGTGACTCCAAAAACCACCAGGCTGCAAGACTAGCAAGATGATAAGATTGGTTTTGGATCTTTTTGTATTTTATTTCATTTCCCGTCGTAAACGTCGATTCGCCACAGCATGACTTTTTTCGCCCTTATTACGTGATTAAAGCGTTTTTTGATCCGCTAAAGCCTTCCGCGTCGTTCTTATTTGTTTGTTATTTGTTGTGTTTGTTTCAGTTTGTATTTTGTTGCAAGATGATTCTAACCTATATTTGTTACCTTTTATTGAAATAAATAATATACATTATATTATTGATGATGATGATTGAAATAAAACAGTCAATTTTATTACTTTCCTTGGGGGGGGGGAGGTAGGGGTTTCGCCATCGTCTAGAAACTTTAACAGGGGTACGTGGAGCCATAAGTTTGAGAAACCCTGCACTAGTCTATTTTGTATTACAATGATAGATATCAGTAGGTACCTACCTACGTAAATGTTAAACTTCTTGAATGTACCAATATCTGACAGCTGAAGTTTGTTCACATTTAGTTAATTAACTATTGAAACCAAGTATAGTTTATGTACTGTACACATGTGGAGTTAATACACCCTAAGATAATATACATAGCTCTCAACCTCAAAGGTGCCTTGACTACTAATTTAGTATTTAAAGAGCATGTGTGTAATCCCGGCTCGTATTACGTATACATAAAGTAACTTCCGTCTTGTCACTTCATTTTGGCATAGCAAAGGTTTGAGGATGTTTTTGATGTTTTTAATATGAAGCAGTTAGTAATTGATACTAATCAATTTGAAATCCTTAAATGATTTACAATACTTAACAAATCTTATTTAACTTTCAAAGTTTTTAGGACTCCGTCATACTAAAATTTCCAGTTTCTAGAACAACTGGAAGTACTAATGGAAACATCTTTTTACCCCACTGCGAAGAAGGAGGGTTATGTTGTTATCTATTTCCATGTCCTCTCGTAACTACTCAACGGCTGAACCGATTTTGATAAATGATACGACATTGGATTCGTCTTGAGGACAAGCCATTACTTTATTTATGATGATGATATCTATGAATTTTGTGGTGTCACTGGTGTCTACTTCTCAATTGACACCAGGTGACCTACATGTTCGTCATAGTCACCTATATTTGCTCGAAAATACAAACTGAGACATGGATGCACAGAAAAACTAGAAAAAGAGACCGGCGCTGGAAATCGAACCCAGGTCCTCAGCAATCCGTGCTGCGTGCTATAACCCCTACACCACCGCTGGACGGGAATCTAGACATGAATTTTTCCTATGCATACATATCTCAGGTTGCTTATTTCTACTACGCTACTTAAGCAGCAGCACTAGCGACATCTATGTTCCGCTCTCATAGAGACGTCACATTATTTCGGAACTAACCGCTCACCCAGACACGCAGCACGGATTGCTGAGGACCTCGTTCGATTCCCAGCGCTGGTCTCTTTTTCTGGTATTTCTGTGCATCCATGTCTCAGCTTGTATTTTCGATATGGTTTCACGGGATACCCGTAACTAGTAACAAATTTGGAGTTGAAATAAAAAATACAGACAAAAAATACAGACCAAAGACTCCAAAAAAACAATAATACTATATTTGCTCATCTCGCCAACGCTTCACACGTTGCTGTTTTGGCATTTGACAAATTCACGCACATTCCCCTCGCAATTTCAACCCGCAAATTATAACACACAAGCAACTCTTGCGCAAGCCGAACTTTCACCTCGTTGCGTCATCGCGAAACAATGCCGTGGGATCAAAATGGCCGAACAAACAAACACCGTTTGATGCAACTATTAGCAACATAATCAAGTACAGTTTGGGTTCCGCGGAGGGGCATGGACCTCTGAACATTTCTTGT
>NC_133472.1:6192203-6207963 GCF_025370935.1 Choristoneura fumiferana | reverse complement strand
AGGGGGCTGCCACTTTTGAAATGAAATGAAATGAAATGTATTTATTTGCTTAAAGTGTAGTACATTACACGATGTTCATGATTTATGAGTCTCATACATTCAAACTTTATAAGTCATGCAAATATTAAGATTTACTATTTTGTGCAAACAAAACTATGGCTGTGATACTTGGTGTGTGTTACATTTGCCTCCTATGCACTTTTCTAAGAGCAGGTAAGGCTAATATGAGAACCCCTGTCTTTGTTAAGTCGGTAAAATGTAACTTTACCCCTTAGCTAACCTTTTGTAAACATTATCACAAATAATCATCTTGTATATCCGAGATTACATGTGAGATCAAATACTTCAATTCTGTGTACCTTGAGAAAACTTATCAATAGACTCAATACGTCTTACTCCGTTCGTTCTTCACGTAGAAGTAACTAATAGGTATCTAAAGTTATGCGACTGAGTCATAAAAAAACCTTCAAAACAACACAGGGGGGGGAAATACTTGAATGAATTGCATCTTCTTATTCCGGATTGTACCAGAATGCCGGATGTTGGTGGGTATTATCCGAAACCTGTTCAACATCATCATCATTCCAGCTTATATACGTCCCACTGCTGGGCATAGGCCTCGTCTTAGAACAAGCGGGCTAGGGCCGTAGTGCCCACGTCGTTCCAATGCGGATTAGCAATTTCTCACACGCCATTTAATGAGGGTATCGCGTATGCTAGTGTAGCGTGAGGTCTCCGAAATGTCAAATCTCATAGTTTTTGGGTGGTTTTGTGAATATTTTGCAGGGGATTCGATTTGTAGCATTCGAAGATGGCGGATGTAGACAATATCTAATTTTGCTTATTTATGTTTCTTTGGCTAGTTGAAGTTATAATTTTTGATAGTGTTTTATGCGGCGATTAACCTTAACAGTGAACAGTGTGATCCCAAAATCCTATATTGCTCTCGTGTCTAACATTTTTTAATGCGCAAGTGGTCTCCACGTGGTTTCTGAAATTTTTAGGTATCAAGTTGCTAAAACTACAATCACCGTACAACGTGCCTCTCAAAGAGAGTTTAACTTGACACTGGCGAAATTGTCCTATTTATTAGGACAGAAAAGCCATATTTTAAAAGACAAGAAGAAGAAGAAGAATATTTTGCAATAGGTACCTGAAATTAATTATGGCAATTATGCGTTTACGGGGCAATGAATGTCTGTGTTTTGAGACAGTTTTGTCTTTCGGAAATTTTTGTCCTCCTTTTTTTCCGAACAAAACGGGACCACGCAACGCAACACTGTGGTTGCTCGATATTTTTATGATACGGTTTTAAGGTGTATTAAATATGATTTTAAACTTTTTTTTTTCACGCCCGTAATAACAGAATTTGAAAGGCACACTTAAAAACCACACGTAACAGTGGCGCCATCTAGAAAGAGAGAAAAACGATAGCCCTCATTGCTTTGCAAGCAAGTTGGTTCACCATGTTTTCCTTCACCCTAAAGTTCTTGGTAAACAAATGTAATTTCGCACATGCGAGCCCGGGTTTAAACCCACGATCTTCTGCTAGAGAAGCCATAGGTGAAACCACAAGACTACCACGGCTTTTTGTGAACTGTGATTCATGGTAACGAACTTTACGAGTACGGTGAACGAAAACATCGTGACCGTGAGCCTGTACAAACCAGCGTCAGTGTCCGCGTGGGAATTACGGCACAAGTCCTCTTCTGAGAGGAAGCCAGTGACATGCAGTGGGACGTATATAGGTCAAAATGATGATGTGGATGATGCACAGTTTACAGTAGGTATCATCATCATCAGGCCTACGCGTCCGTTCCAGATGAAATTTGGCGTGTTGCCTGTTCACAAATGTTCAATATTAAAGAAATACAGACACTTTTTTTATTTGTGGCTGTTGACACCTGATTACCTTGGTCTTAGACGAAGATTTTACTTTACGCACTAGAGCATAAAAAGTCATTTTATGTCGCCTAGATCCAGCATAAACACTAACATGAGAAGTGAAAATACATTTTCTTCAAAATCTTCGTCTAAGACCAAGGCAATCAGGCCTAAACAGCCACAAACAAAAAAGTTTCAATGTATTTGTTAAATAATTTTTAATTTGTATAAAACTGAAAATCAGTCAAATAAATCAAAACAAACGAATAAAACTAAAAATTTGTAATATATATTAGCAATGCATGAAAAATGAAAGGTACCTGGTAAGTGAACAATGTTTCCCCTGTTCTTATTTCATCTCCTCGCAATCGAAGTGAAAAGCCGAGTGCAAAACTCGAGCATTAAACCCATTTTCCCCTCGACGTGTCTATCCACCCTCACATATCTCATATATGAACGTCTCGGGTAAAATGGCTCGTTTTATACTCTTGTTTATTTATTTCAAAGAAACTTACACAGTATAACAGTTAAACACTATGGCACTGCGCAAGACAAACACTGAGAAGAGACAAAGAGATTGAATGACAATCCAACAAAACAACAATTCATAAATAAAAGGTATAAAACAAAACAAAACATTTAAACTTTTTTTTTAAGTACAGGTGTACAAACGTGCATCCATCATCTCACAGAACCTTATCACATACACAATTCCATCGACCATCAAACACGTCACACTCTGGAGCTGATGCAAGAAGGCCATTAAGAAGGCACTGTGCGCAAACTAGCGGCGACTGCCTGCGAGCAACGGATTCAACGGATTGTTGTACAATCTACTATTATTGTTGTACAATTTACTATTTTTGCCACGGTTTTTAAATAAGAAAGTTGGTGGAAATCGTGTTCTATTGGACATCCCCATGACTATGATATGATATCCGACTTGTTATAACATTGCATCTCGAAACTTTTAAGCATTATAAGAGCTGCGTTGCGAGACTTGCAGCTTTTCACATGCACATGTTGTTTTTGGTGGGATTACATTTTATCTGAAAGAATTCGCCTAAACTTGTCTCTTCTAACATCCGTATAATGTATGTATATCTAAAGTTTTCCTTAACTTTTGTTATCTACAACAATGTCGTTTATTTTTAGCTTTACCCAATGTTTGTTTAAAATACCTATTTTATTGGAATTTGTCTGACTCATCAAATAATAACGCATTGCCTTCTGTGTCTCTATTTTTGGTAGCGTTCACGATTTAACAAGCGTCATGCCAAGCACTTAGGCATTACCTATTATTGTTTTATCAATATAAATAATTCGCGCTTCTAACAAAATCCGTTGTATATTATCTATCTTCGATAAGATTATTTTACAGCAGATATTATGTTGTGAAACGCGGTCAGTCGGTGTACCGCGGTTACAAAAAGTTGTCCTGAAATAACAAAATGTCTAATTCATCCGAAAGTGAGAATGTTAATTACAGTGACAGTGAAGAAGTGTTTTCTAAAGCAAATAGATTGAGACGTAAAAAGTATGTGCCCAATTTTAGGTTAATAAAAGGCTTTGAGTCTGACAGAGAGACAAAGGAATTTCAATCAGTTGAGAGTGATTTGAACGATGTTATAACGACAGATGGCATTATGAAAGCCCCTCCCACTGTTCAAGTTACTTCCCCTGAAACAGAAAACTTACCCGAATACAAAAGGAAACCATCTCATTACGAAGCAGAGTCTAGCAAAGAGGAAGACTTTAGTCCAAGTCCGGTGGAACAGATTTTTAACACTAGAGCGTTATCGAAGCATAGTTTGACGTACGAATTAGAGAAATTTGAGAAAAATGCGATGATTATCTTTAATCAGGAAAACGTGGACGGGTATGAAAAGAGATTAGGGACAGAAAAAGACGTAGAGGCACTGGAACGGACGTTCAAAAAATATGGTTTCGAAGTCGAGGAGAGGAAGGACAGGACTAAAGCAGAGCTGTTCAGCGAACTAGAAGCATGTATGTATAAACATTATGCAATTCGGTGAAACAATAGACGTAAATGGGGGGAGGTGAGGAAATGGTTGCAACCCATTTTTAACAGTCTTCAGAAAAAGGAGGAGGTTATATGATTCCTATTTGCAATTGTTTAACAGTGGGTTAAAGTTTTAGCTTAAATTGCACCAAGGAGGCAGCAAGTTACCTTAAAGATAGTTAATGCCAAACCAGCCATCAAATCAAAGGGAAGCGCGAAGCGTCTCCGGTTTAGCTTGGATAAAAATTCTTTCGTAAGTCTCCACGGACGTCCAGCAGATGTCCGATTGTATGTATGTATGTAAACTCTTTATTGCACATAAAAATAAAAATGCAAATACACAGAAAGGAGAACAAAGGCGAGCTTATCCCTAAAAAGCCAACAACGCCACCAACAACAGAGTTTAATGAAATTTTGTAAGCATACTCGTATTCGATACTTATATAGATTTTTTGTAGATTCCGTTTTTGGGGATTAGCAAATTGGCTGAACTATGGAAAGACGTAATCATAAAGATTGGCAAAGACATAAGTACTCTTGAGGTCTCAGCTCAGACTACTTATATAAAAATGGGTGTCATCATTTTACTTTCTAGTAAAAAATAACTTTTCCCCAGTCGCAAACACCGACTTCACTGACTACGGCTGTGTGGTCGTAGCTGTGCTGACGCACGGCTCCCGCCAGGGTCTGCTGCGAGCACGCGACCAGCCATTTTGCGAGCTAGAACTGGTCAAGCATTTCCTGCACAAGCCTTTTCTGGTCACCAAGCCCATCATATTCATCATACAGGTCAGTAGCTGTGGGTCCTTATAAATAGGCTCAGAGTTGCCAAGTGACCTATGAAAGGAGCTATGCCCGGGGTTTCTCTACGGGAATTAGAAATGAGGATATACGAAGAAGAACGAGGGTTACCGGTATAGCCAAGCGAATTAGCTCGTTGAAGTGGCACTGGGCCGACCATACAACACGGAGAACAGATGACCGTTGGGGCCGGAAAGTTCTCGAACGGAGACCGTGGCTTAATAAGTGCAGCCAGCGTAATTTATGATGTAAACCAGCGAGATGGACGAATGACCTGGTTAAAGCCGCACATTCACGGTAGTTGAAGGTCACTTCCAACCGATGTAAGGGTGGAGGTATGGTCTAACAGTGAGCTTCCTACGGCAGATTATGATGATGTCAGCGGGAGCGGAACAGCTCCGGCTAGAGATGGCCGCACGTTTAACCGTAGTGCAAGCTAGAACTGCTCACTCCTCTGAAATAGAGAAATAATCTCTGAGAAATAATCGAAAATTAGCCTTCAAAGGATAACTCATAGATATGATTCGAAAAAGCAGTTCTCTGATTGCCTATGATAGTTGTAGAGATAGGGTGTGATTTGACAATATTTTTTAGTTTTTGGTTATAATAAATAAGTACCTTTCCATCCAGGCTTGTCGCGGCACAAAATCGACGGCCGGCGTCGCGGTCCACTACGCTGGCCGCGTGAGGAAAGACATCGACGAAGAAGTTGAAGCCTATACCCTTCCCGTGGAAGCCGACATACTGATACTCCACAGTTCTTACATAGGCAAGCCTTCACACAGGTGATACTTCCACAACGTAATATTTTCAGTAATTTCTATGTTTTTTATAGTTTCATAATGTCTATTTGTTCATCTGTCGGTCCATCCGTTCACGACCTAGCTTACAGACTAGGTATTAGTGCTAGAAAACTGCTGAAAAAAAATGTTGGGGTACTTCCCATGTGGTTTATCCTTCCATAGGATAGGTAGGATGGGATAGGTCTTTTAAAATCATTCCGGGGTTGTGAAAACTATTCTTCAATACAGTGATTCGTTTGCCAAATATTCAACTTTAAAGTACAAATGTTTGTTTAAGTAGAGCATCCCCCCCCTCTTAAAGCCAAATGGAACTGTTGGTTTGAAAATTATAAAAAAAATCATGATGAAAGTTAAGTACATCAAATATACAAGGAAACCTATTACGGCTAAGTTTGAGAATTAAAGTAGTTTTAGCGTAAATAGCTGCCTAATTTATTAAATTTAACTAGGTACTCGGTTTGCTTTCAGAAACGAACTGTACGGCTCCTGGTTCATCCAATCGCTTTGCGGTAAAATCGATGACATGGCAGACTCTCATGACTTAGAGGCTATCCTAACCGAAGTCAAAAGAGAAGTAGCCATAGACCGATACCATAAAGAGTACAACAGGAGGACCTTAGAAATGGACATAAATAAACAAATGCCGGTCACAACTTCAACGTTGATAAGGAAGCTGTATCTGAAGAAGTACGGCGAGGAGACGGTGTATTACAGAAGGGTGAAGAATGTGCGACAGTCCTCGAGGAACGAGGTTTTGGACAGTGGAGGTCCGATAACGCCTACACTGATGCAGTATACGACGTGCTCCTGTTTCCTTTCACACTTCGATTACATTAAAACATGTTTGAGGTGCGTAATTGGAATGATGTACATACATTTTCTCATCACTTACATTCGTGTTCCATTTAGTAAGATACTGATTAACTGTTTTAACTCTAGTTCCGACTAACTAAAGTGACTGATCTGAGGCCTTGTTGTCTGCACACTTGGAATCACAATCGTTTTCACTACATCTTTATGTCACACAGTATAAGACAAGGATAGAAAGAGATGGTGAATCGCGGAGGTTAGGTAGTGCGTTAGACAATACGGCTTCTGTTAAAATTATATTATAAGGGACTAATTCAACAATGCCCAGCGGTCGCTTTGGATGGAGACTTCCTTTATAAATAGCTAGACAATGAATTTAAGATATTGATATTTTCACGGAATAGCGAGTTCTATGCACAACGTGTCTACTCTCTGGACAGTGACCGAAATCCTAAGTGGATTGTAATCTTTGTCAGAAACTTCGTAATATTGTAAATTATTTGATTACATGAAATAAAAAATATATTTTCAAAATAAAATAATGTTCCGCTTTATACATCCTAAACCAGTCATTTCTCCGTTAATACCATTAGGTGTGAGGCTTTATATTTTTAACTTGTCGAGCGAGACGCTAGTGACAAGTTGTACCTACGTATACTATACTAGGCTTTGTAATAGGATGCTAAGTTGTAAGCCAGCAAGTTTTACCTTAAATAGCGTAAATTTGTTTTGTTTACAGGCTCTTCATAGAAGAAAACCCTGATGATGCAACGGCGAGAGGCTTCCTCAATGTAGCAGACACATTCAAAGATGACAAAGAATTCAACTCCTCGAAGGAGGTGATGCTACGAACAATATGCAGCCATCTAGTAACCAATGCCCAGGAGTACAAATTCTTCAAATATTTGCATATGTACAAAAAGTAGGATAATAATTACGTTAAAATTAAAAACTGGGACTCCATTAGCTATCAGTGTGGGGATTTAAAAAATGTGCGTTATATCTGCTCAGAATCAAAAATATTATCGGTTCTCATACGAAAATAAGTGTCTTAAATATTAAACAGTATTTTCAATAGGTATTTTCGCTGTCAGTTTTGTTGCCTCCATACATGCATTATGTAAAGCTATAAAACTGGCCCATAAACATTTTTTTTCTTACGTTACGTATATCGTGCATCGGGTTAATTCCAGGGTACAGTCAAGTGCAAAAATATTGACACGGTCAAAGTTACAAAAATATGTACACACGACTTCATGCACTTAACATTAAGGTCGTGTATACATATTTTTGTAACTTTGGCCGTGTCAATATCTTTGCACTCGACTGTACCTAGGCAGCGTTAGTTTGTGCCGCAGCACCTCGCCGCCACCCCACATCACTGCCTACTTAATATAGTTAGAGTGAGAAAAGTTTTTCCATGTCAGTCTTTATGATATTGACTTAAGATAAAATAACTATTGATTATAATATTGTAGAACATTTTTTTGTTCTATCATCAATAGTTTCCACAGCGCATGCGATGAAAGATTTTTTATGGCAACTTTTTGACACTTTGAGTTTCATTATTGACGACCAGATGGCCTAGTGGTTAGAGAACCTGACTACGAAGCTTGAGGTCCCGGGTTCGATTCCGTGTCGGGGCAGATATTTGTATGAAAAATACGAATGTTTGTTCTCGGGTCTTGGGTGTTTACTATGTATTTAAGTATGTATCTATCTATATAATAATATTTATCCGTTGCTTAGTACCATAACACAAGCTTTGCTAAGCTTACTTTGGGACTAGGTCAATTGGTGTGAATTGTCCCGTGATATTTATTTATTTATTTTTATTATTGAAGTTTTAGTACGGAACCCAATTTTTTTCTGGTAATAAATATAATCTATAGAACTTTGGAATAATTAAGCATTCTAAGAGTGTAAGAATTTTTAAAATCGGTTTAGTCGTTTTTGAGTTAGTTCGTAACAAGCATACAAAAATCCAAAAATCGTAATCTTCTAAAAAGTAGTAACAACATTTATAGTTATAGAACCGCTGTTTTTGGAAAATACACCCCTAAAGGGGTGAAACAAATGAGAGATGGAATATTGGCACAGTACTTAAAAGAAGGGGTTAATCTTTTATTATTTACTACGTTTAAGTTAGTGACTTATGTATTATGCGACAAGGTTAGTACCGTTTTCTTATGGGTCTCAGTATTCTCAACCCTCTAGCATAAGGTTAGGGGTGATCTCTCCAAGGTATATGTTTGTGTTCACTGTATAATAAGTCTGTATACAATTAACGTATTTAAGAATAAGCTACTCAAATTAATTTGTGATAAGTTAGAAAGATTAATAAAATATAAAATCTGTTGAAACGTTTTTGTTTGAAATTACAATTTATAAACGTTAAGTTTGTATTCGTGTATATGGAACCAAAACAGTTTATTTATTTCTAATAAAACAACACTAAAATTGATTTATAAATCATTAATTCATTGTTTTTGTTTCTCCTAAATATTTCCCACAGATTTCAGTAATTGGTCACTTTTATTGTCAGCTTAGGTTCTAAAAAACCGGCCAAGTGCCTTCGCGCACGAAGGGTTCCGTACTATCTATACAACATTAGACATTAGCTAAAAAAACACGATTGGTGTATGGGAGCCCCCCTTAAATATTTATTTTATTTTAATGTAACTATTTATTTTAAAAATAAATGTACGACTAAATATTCTATGAGTATTTCAAGCATCTACCTGTTGCCGTTATTAATATCGACCAAAAAAAGGGCAAAAATCACCTTTGGCTGTATGGGAGCCCCCCTTAAATATTTATTTTATTCTGTTTTCAGCATTTGTTGTTATAGCGGCAACAGAAATATATAATGTGTAAAAATTTCAACGGTCTATCACGGTTCATGAGCCTGGTGACAGTCAGTCGGACAGGCGGACGGACTGCGGAGTCTTAGTAATAGGGTCCCGTTTTTACCCTAAAAAATTAGGAACGACGACGAGCGAAGCGAGGGTTAGGTACAATTACGACCACAACGACCGAGCGCCAAGCGAAGCGAGCGCGTCGCGTGAGCAAAAATACGAGCAAAAATAAGTTATCTAATCAAAAACATATTATAAGTAAGATTGGTTTTTTGGAATCTTTTTGTATTTTTTATTTCAATTCCAAATTTTTTGTTACTTTTACGGTCGTAAAACCCATATCGAAAATACAAACTGAAATATAGATGCATAGAAAAACCAGAAAAGTGAGACTAGTGCTGGGAATCGAACTAGCGTGGCATTCCTTGCCACGTGCTATACCACTACACCACCACTGGACAGTGATATATGTAGACACGAATTTCTCCCATGCTCCACATAATCTCAGCTTGTTTGTTTTTTCTTATTTAGTCACTTACGCAGCGACACTAGGGACATCTATGCTGTAGCCCTCATCGAGAAACTTTCAGCACCCCATTGGAACTACCCGCTCACCCGGACAAGAGATGTCGTTATTAAGCAATCAAATTAACATAATTAATTATGTTAATGATGTCGATGCAGATTAATTGAATTTGATTGCTTAATAACAACATCTCTTGTCCGGGTGAGCGGTTAGTTGCAATGTAATGCATCTATATTTCAGTTTGTATTTTCGATATTATAAGTATTGTTGAAATTGGGAGTATACACTCAAGGAAAAATACACTTCGTACATATAAGTACCTATAGGTACCTAATCAAAATCTACGCTCGTTGACATTTGGCACGAGAATATTTTATATATACAACAATACACAATATCACACAATACTATATAATATTATCGTGCCAATTGTCAAATTTTATTGTTTTATTTAACGGCAAGAAAATTTAAAGGATACCAATTACACTTTTCTACATTTACTTTGTGTTGTCTGTCACCTGTTTTCCATGGTTAATGTTACTATGACATTTGTAATACATAAGACAGTCGATAACAAATAATGGAAATCAAATGTTGGCGCCATATTTCTTGGAACAGCGTCAAAGTATTTTTGACATAAACTTTGACATGGTCATAATATTGTATGAGTTTATTAGTAGTTATTTCGTCTATTTTCTATTATTTATTGAAGTAGTCCCGAAAATAAAGGATTACCCTAAAAAGCGAAAAAGAAAGTGTTGCCATTTAACAAATTAATACTCGAATCACTAAGGACAAACATCTCTTAATTATATAATAATTAAATATTAACTCGCTTCATCATAATAAAATAGCAAACTGACGTACATATTCCAAATGCACTGCAATTAAAAAATATATAAAATATAATTTGTTGCTTATTTTCGCGTGGCCAGAGTTTGATAAGAAATGAGCTAATACCTCAGCCAGTTGTAATTCGTCAACTCGGTTGGTCGGTTTCGCCGATAAGGTAAACAATAGTATTGCCGAGACAAAGTGACGTTGTGATAACAATATAAATAAAATTATACCTACTACAATCAACATGTGGAAAAGCTGTAACTCTGAACGCGGGATTTCGGAGGAAGCAAGAAGCCTTAAAACTTATTACAGTGATGGTAATGAAAGATCTCTACAGGGATCGCATCCAGGGTCCTTTTCTTTAGAATTCGATGCAGAACCCGGCATTGTTTCCGACAGAAGTTCTGAAGTAGGAACTGGAAGGACGACGCCAATTGATTGGGTATTACAAGCGCTAAGCATTCGAGATCGCTTGATGGATGAAAAACCAAATCAAGATGGCGGAAAGCAAGATCCAAAACCTCGCACACCATCACCTGATTATGAGAATTTAGAAACATTAGGGATGAAGAGGATTGATGAATTATCTGAAACGGTATCTGAACCTGATATTTCTAAAGTATTTATGATAAAAAAATACGCTGACACATATGAAATGGAAAAGTATAAGAAAAACGCCATGATCATTTTCAATCACAAAAATTTCTTAGGCGGAAATAATACACGAGTAGGTATTATGCAAGATGAAGAAGCATTGAAAACAACGTTTGAAATGTTCAATTTTGAAGTGGAATCGCATTTAGATCTACCGAAGAAAATGCTATTACAGCAATTAAAAAATTGTAAGTGTAAGGTTGTGTTTTGACGTCAGTGAAAACCTTCAAACAATAACGACGATGACGTCATCAATATTAAGTACTTTGAGGGTTATGCACATGGAAAAATGATGATTGCATGTTGCAAAAACGGCTCAACAAATTTTCTTAAAAGATTTGGTATATTTTCTGCGGGGTAGCGATATGGTAATTCTTCGTACTTATTACGATAAAATTAGCTCATAATATTATTTTATCGATATTCAGATTGACCTATTAAGATTTTTTCTTACTCCACGCAATCAGTAAATTTCTTTGATTAGTTTCAATAACTTTTTTGACCAAATACCCTAGGTCCTTGCTTTGTTTACTTGTTTTATTTTTTAATTTTACATGAGGTGCTTAAGGTCACAGCTTATTAGACCCACCCGGAACCCGACCAGCACCCGACCAGCACCGCATCATTGTTCGGCGTCCACTCATTGTCGACAGTTGGTCCACGGGTGGACGCTGCGTTGACAACGAGTGGACTTCGCGTGGTCAACTAGTGAACGTCGCGTGGTCACGAATATCCGAGTAGTCTATTATGAAATGAGGGCGGAAAGCGCCACATCGACCGCGCGCGTTTCACGCGAGGCAAGCGCACAAGCAGCGAGCTAATCACCGAGTAGTGGTCCACTCGCCGTCAGCGCGTGGACACTTCGCAAGCGAGGCGATCCGGTGAAGCTACAGGTTTATGTAGTGAGCGTAGGTATGCCCATACAAATCCATATAAAGAATACTAACCGCTCGCGGCGAGGCGGTGCTGATCGGGTGCCGGGTGGATCTAATGAGCTGTGACCTTTATAGATGGGGCATGCAAGCTGGAATTAGCGATTATGGACGTCAGGGAAGAGAGGACCTAGAAAATGCCGAATACTCACCGGCTAAAAAACCTGGTTGCACGTACCAGCTCCTGGGACTTACTACGAGGAGGAGAGGGTTGGTGGGGTTTCTTTTTACCCAGAAAGTCTTGCTTCAGGCATTTGCTGGAAAGTCGGGAGAGGATGCATTCTCCCGTATAGCTCTGTGGGCTTAGATCAGTCTACCCTCGCCTTTTCCTTTACAATTCTTAGCTAAGGGATTTGGAGATCGGGATGGTCTGACGTATGCATTTACTTGAAACTAAGGTCTGCCTTTTTTGCCTTCCAATGGAAGAGTGGGCCGGGAATCTTTTCAGACCACTGGTGTGACTGTATATGCCATCTTTTGGATGGGACTACACAGTGCATGCTTCAATAACTTAAAATTTCAATAATTTAACTATTATCACTTTCATTTCAGTCTGTTCCAAGGATTTCCGTGAGTATGGGTGCGTATGCGTCGTCATTTTGACGCATGGCTCGAAGCATGGATATCTTAAAGCCCACGACACGCGCTACAGTGAACACGAAATCATTGAGTGTTTTTGATGTTCGAATGAACCCCACTCTTTTGAGTAAACCAATCATCATCTTGATCCAGGTAAAATATCAAATAAATTATGCTCTTCATCAAACTCTATAGAGTGTAGTCTAGACAGCTAGATACGAAGTTCGAAATGTGTATATTATACACGTATCGATCATGACATTTCGACGCTTACTTATTATTTAATACGAGAGTGAGAGGAACAGTTACGACTCGGTACGATTCGAATTTTGTAGTAGCCTTCCCGCTTTTTGACAGGCTTGTCGTGGCGGTGAACCAGCGACAGCTTGTAATCAGGAACTCCGAAAATAGAAGATGACGTTGAAATGGACAATGACAATCACTACGACCTACCAACTAAATCGGATATGGTGATCTTCCACAGCAGCTACGTCGGACAAGCTTCAGCCAGGTAATTTTAAGGATAAATGGGAAAAAAATAGATTTATTTATTTATTTATTCAGGAAACCAACCAGCCTTAATTAACAACAATTGTACACTTAACTAAAATGTTACATGGCGAATAATAGGTTACCACAGTAGACGTAATAATAGTAACTAGAACATTCGTTTATGACAATATAGATACAGTAGGTATGGGTTCACAATAAATAGAAAAACGTACGAGTCTCAATGATAATTGATCAAAGATGCCTGTAATAATTTTAATTTCGTGTTTCATTTCAACTTAAAAAATAAGTAAAGAACTACTACAACAGCGTATTTTCGGCTGTCTTATTGAATATTGTCAATGTCCTTTTATCTTCAAATAGTCTTGAAATTCAGTTTCAAATGTTTCTAACTGTTCTATCCTTCCAATCCTCAGGGAAGTTCTTAAAGGAAGCTGGTTCATACAGACCCTCTGCGAACAGATCAAACTGCTGGCGGCTGTTGAAGACTTCGAGTCGATATGCACAGCAGTGAGACAGCATTGTAGCACTGAACAAGAACACAAAATGATACTGAACAACAAACCGGTCATCGCAAAGCAAATGCCAGTGTTAACCTCTACTTTGTTAAGGCGTCTTTATTTACGGAAGTATGAAGGCGATGTGAAGATGAAATTGATGCAAAACAGTTTGGAAAAGAAAACGAAGACTATAAAGATGGAGCTAAACTGAACCAAGGGAAAAGGAAGTTGTATAGTAATTACTATCAAAGTACAGATCACAATGGCAAATCTTATTTGTGATTGTGATGTATACTTTGAATATATGAAGAAATGTTTAAGGTTAGTTGCTACCTAATTGAGTTTTGAAAACTTTCCATAAAGTAAATCGGTGTTTCAACTTTGCCTATTTTGAGAGTTTGTTCGTTTGCAATAATCTTTTGAAATATTTGAAACTACTAAATAGATTATACCAGGGTTTCTCAAACTTATGACTCCACGTACCCCTGTTTAAGTTTCTAGACGACAGCGAACCCCTACCTAAAAGAAAGTATAAAACTGGCTGTTGGAGAAACTAAGTCTATTTTTATTTCAACCATCATGATAGTGTTATGTTTATTATTTATTTTAATAAAAGGTAAAACAAATATAGGCAAGAATCGTCTTGCCAACGAAAATACAAACTGAAACAAACAACAACAATAACAAACAAATAAGTGTCAAATTTGGAGTTGAAATAAAAAAATACAAAAAGACTCCAAAAACCAATCTTAATCATCTTGCCAGTCTTGCAGCCACCATCACGAAAACCTTGTCGCGAACCCCCTACCGTCGAATAGCGAACCCCTAGGGGTTCACGTACCCCACTTTGAGAAACCCTGGATTATACAAATGATTTCACTAATAGAAACTTATACTGATTAGGTACAGTCGAACAAACTGATAATTTACCGGGTGGAACCTTTAGTAATCATTTTTACAATGAACATGACATTTAGTAGAACAAAGATTCCATCCTGGTACATGACTCAGTTTGTTCGACGTAATAGACTGATGACTATTTTTGACCCTCCGAAATGACCCTCTTCATTCTCCTTTTCAGACTTTTCATCCGTGAAAAACCCTGAAGATGTAGTAGCTGCGTCGATACTGAAGATAGCTGGAAACGTGCGTGTTGAGAACGGAAACAAATGCGTGCAAGCCGACATGATGAATCTGATACGAAACTTTCTCAACCAGAACGATTACCGGTTTAAGTACAGTGAGGTGGTGTATCTTGACCAATCGCGCTGTTGCCACCATCGGGCTAGTAGACGAGCGAAGATCGGAAGTTGCTGTTGCATATCTTAATGCCTCCTACAGTCAAGTGCAAAGATATTGACACGGCCAAATAACAATAACCTAACCAAGAAAAAGTTGGAAGACCCCCGACATTGTCACTTCAAATTCAATATCTCAAAAATTGGTTAGTGTCATGTTATAATAATATTGCATTGTCATCGGATTTATACATTATACAAAAAGAAAACCGATGTTCTGTTTCGAGTTTCGAATGACATGAGCGAACTTGTTTACCAGAGTTGAGGTCACGCACTCAAGAACATGTCATGTACCTAATGACGCGGGATTTTGACATTCACTCATTCATTTCACTCATTATCCTTTTATGCAATCAGTTCTTCACGTAGCTGTCAATCATAATCATCATTCACTTCAACTCTCATGGCACTACCTGTATCTGGTTGTTTATTTGCCGGGACTGCACTATAGGATCCCATGGATCAAGGGTTTCAAAACCGACATTACTTTATTCTTATATCGTATTCTATATTGTGCTATGTGGTCAGTTTATCAGAATTAAAATGTTAATTATAAATTTCCTGCTTGTTATTCTCCAGTTTATCTTTAGCGGGGTTACTTGTACTATGACGTATTCTGTGGCGGGTGTCTAAAAATATCAACCACAGTTGACTGCACTTCATATATCGATCTGTTGTTTTTGTAACAATAAAATTGCGAATTGGACGTCGTTCAATCATATGTTTACCTTGGGGCGTTGAT
>NC_133472.1:6134179-6192102 GCF_025370935.1 Choristoneura fumiferana | reverse complement strand
GTTGTGTTGCTCTGATGATGAACTCTGACAGAGTTCGAAAGTGTCAGCGTGGTGTGGTGGTGGTGATAATTGGGCTTGTGTGATGTGTGTGTGTGTGTATTCTTACAGACATACTCGGAGCTATCGTAAGCCCGCGGGCGAGCATATGATGTTCACAGTTCATTTTCACCAAACCAATGTCAAAGTACGAGTAGCTGTCAAATATCCAGTTGAGTAAATTTCCAGAAACTTAGTCTTACATTGCCGAGGTTGAATGATACATAGTTAATCAACAGTCCTAGCGGCCCGGCATATAACGCGGCTCACACGACATTACGACGAAATGAGGCTTTAAGCTGATTAAACTTTGTAAAGCTTTGGGTGAGCGGAAAAAGGAAAAAAAACAAGAGCGAAAAATTGAATTAATTGTAGCGCTTTTACACCCCAATTATGCCTCGTCTCTGACTTTTGAATATTTGATTGGGAACGATTGAATTTATTAACAGTTCAAGCACCTTTTTAAGTTAGTTTTTTCTGGAGACTACATCTACCGTCAGATTTTTATCATCAGCATTATTATTAGCCGCAAGATGCCGTCTAGTTGTTAATTTAAGAACTACGGTAACGTAAACATATCTAACTAAAGTCTAGTTACCTGTAGCTTATCACCAAATTATTAGGTTCAGCAGACGACTTTACATTTTTGGATTTTTCTAAAATCCCAAAGGAGTCCCAAAAATTACACTGTGGACATCATTGACGTAGAAAATTATAAAATACCCGCGTCAAGTTTCATGTCTCTAATCCTAACGAATTCAATTTTTAGATTTTATTTCGATGCCATAGGAATATAGGGATAAAAGTAGCCCGTGCCTTTTTTCGGTCGTCCAGCTCTATCTACGTACCAAATTTGATCACACACATATCGAAAAACTTTCGCATTTAATATTAATAGCATTCTAACAGAAGGCGTACTGCTGGATTGTCTTACACACTTTTTGGGTACCTAAAGAAAATAATTATCGCAAAGAAAAAAAGTTGCAGGTTACTTCCTAATGAATTAACTAACTGCCAGGTGTCATGTCTCCTTTAATTAGACTAATGGCTGTTTATTGCGTTAACTTCCAAGTTTTGTAATTGGTCAATAAGGGGTTAGAGTTTCTTCAGGCATTCTACAAAATTGCTTATTTGAAACCGACCTTGTTACAGCAGAAAGTCCGTAGTGCCAACATAATGGAACGAATCGTCGCCAATTTGCTTTGAAAGTGGTATGGTTTCTTTACGAGCGTATTTTTATACTGGCTGATAATATTAATGGCTGGAAATAAGTATTGGCCTAGGCTGCTTTTTTGGTTGACTCCGGTTCTTAATTTATACGTGTAACGGTTTTTTTGGAAAGTGTTTGTGTAACGTACCTAACTGACTTTACATTGATATACGTTAAGGGTGCTGCAGGGCTACAGCGTAATTCGAAAATCGAAGTTCGTATCGTACCGTCCCGCCGACGCTTATATTATTTCATACGAGAGTGAGAGGGACGGTACGATACGAACTTCGATTTTCTAATTTCGTAGTAGCGCTGCTGGACTGGTGTCCTACCTATGTCCTACTAATGACAAACCGACAGAGATACCACTAGGTATCTCTATTTAATTGCAATCGTATTTTTTGCAGAATGCCGTTCTTATTACAAGTAAGCTCAGCTTAAAATAAATTGATAGAAATGACAGACCAAAACAGGAAATAGACTTAACAACTAAAATTTAAATTTTTATGGTGGGTAAGAGTTTAACACTGACCGAAGGAAAAGATTTTAAGAAGGAGTAAGGGAAAAGGGAAATAGAATTAGGAGATTGCTGGAACATACGTGAAAGTAAAAAAATGTGTCAAAATCTCTCCTGTTAGCTACATATTAAACTCAAGTCCTCTCTTGCATGTAGTAGTCTTATTTGGAATGTCTACATAATCTATATGGACACATTATTTCTACTACATTCAAGACAGGCTTTGGTTAAGTTTTTTTTCCAGATAACGTGGAAGATGAAATAATTCAAACTCCATTGGGCTTTAGACATTTCTTCAGCATGCACTTGTAATGTAACCAAGATTAGACCATACTACGTCAAGTCCATTTTAGACTCGCACAATCTAAATACACAGGCAAAATAATAAAACTTGATCAGCGCTCTCTAGCTCCATAAATAAAAGGTCGGTTGAAAGGGAAAGCTCGATATACTTTTTTATTAAATGGAAGCTTGTATTTTATTTTCTTGAACTGCCGACGGCAGTTTTTAAATGAGGGCTATCGTTTTTTATCTCACTAGATGGCGCACTGTTGCGTGAGGTTTTTAAGTATGGTTTTAAAGGCTGTTATTACGGTCGTGAAAACAAAGTTTAGATTATAATCATATTTAATACACCTTAAAACCGTACCATATAAATATCGAGCATGCCACATGCAGTGTTGCATAGTCCCTGTTTTGTACGGAAAAAAGGGAGGACAAATGTTTCCGAAAGACAAAACTGTCTGAAAACACAGATATTCATTGCCCCGGAACGCATATTTGCCATAATTCATTTCAGATATTGCAAAATATTCACAAAATTATTCTAATTGTAAATAAACCCGCGTAGCTCACCCAAAAACTACGAGATTTGACATTTCGGAGACCTCACGCTACACTAGCGCCTCTAGCGACGAATTCATTCGCGATATCCCTCATTGTGTGGTCTTGCCACGGTTATTTCTACGCCGATCTAATCCAACTATTTGCACCGTCTGTGATAGATACACTTTGGTTATAATATGAAGGCTACTCGTGCACACTGAAGGTTATTTTTTTCTTAATTTAATTTAGGCGCTATCCTTAGTCTTTGCTACGTATTTCCAGCCAGTCCTCATTACAAGCTTTTTTTTAGTTTCTGGGCCGAGGGCGCTGCTGTGCTTGTTCTTGGTACTCGTTGGGCTGGTTCTGGCTTGGCCTCTTCGATTGGTGCTGAAAAAAAAAGTTTTGTTACAAAAGGATGTGGCTTGGCCTGACACAGCACGAGATTGGAAATTGAGGGGTATAAGAAGAGCGTTTTGTCCAGCAGTGTGATACAGTAGAATCTCACAGTGAACACTGTACTGTGTGTCAGTGAGACCTCTTTGTAATCGACTGTACCTAAATAATAGCTAAAAAAAAATTGGTTACGGCAGTCACACATAAATGAACTTAAAGTCTAAAAAGAAAGTTGTCACCGGACAGTTGATTTTATTAAAAATTACGACAAAACCTTCAGTTACCTATGTCACATTGTACTTACAATTGGTAGGTACAATTTTTTTAAATCTCAACCTGATCGTTTCAGTAGATCAGCAAATTAGCTGTGACAGACGCACGTACAGATAAACACACAAATGGTCCTTTAAGGATACCATCTGTAATTTTGAAGTACAGAACACCAAAAAATGTGCAAATGTTTGAGATCCAGACAACAACACAAATAACTCATCAAATAAAATTATATCCTTTCTTTTCCTTTACTTAAGTTAAGTCACGAATACATATCTTACACGTTATTAGGAACATAAGCAAGCAAGTCAAATAAAACATGTTTCTCGTTTCTCCTCATATAAGTCACTGTAAGTTTCACTTTCCCCGTTATTGTCCGAAGGAGATAGAAGATTATTAAACGCGACAGTTTTGTTAATGCAGTTGGCGAAACAAAATTTGCAAACGACAGTTCCCAGTCTCGTCGTTTCAGGCCGCACTTGTAACTTTGCCTGAGAGATGGACATGCCGTATAGGGAAAGGTCATTTTCGTCACGGAATCCCCATTACGAATGGTACTTTCTCAAGCTCGTATCGAGCTTGATTTCAGAGTTGCAAAAACCACCTTAGCGAGGTTACACAAAGCTCAGATTCAAAATAAATGCATAATTCGAGATAAGCCTTTGGGTCTATGAGGAGATGATTAATCAAAGAACAGAACCATTAACGCCTTGTTATATCTATCTTCTCTATATATATACCCATAAAACAGTACCAAGATTGACTGACAGACAACGTACAGTCTAAACTACTGGTGCTAGAGACTTGAAATTTGGCATACATGTACTTAAAGTATCGTAGAGGTAAATTGAGGAAGGATTTTTGAAATTTCTATAGGGAAATTATCTAAATTTTGTTTATTTCTTTGCTTGTAGGCGGTAATCTATAAAACTACAGAGCCGATTTTAAAAATTCTTTCACCAATGGAAAGTTTCATCCATACCTGCGGACTCTGTCTAGCTACTTCATCTTCTGACCATGCAGCAGTGGGCACATCATACTCTTCAGTTGGAGGCAATAACTACACAGCGGAGCGAGTGTTTCTCAAATACTAGCATTAGCCAAGCAACGCTGGAGCCGAGGATCTTTATCTTTCAATGCCCGAGTCCAGTGCAGCCTAGATCCTTGTAGAAACTGCAGTCCATACCTGCGGCTCTAAGCTCGTCCTCTTCTGGGGGCGGAGCGATTGTAGTGGGCACATCGCATTCCGCAGTAGAAGGTACCAAGCAGCGAAGCTAGCATCTGTTGAACACCAGCATGACCGGGCAGCGCTATAGTCGTAAATACTCACCGATGGATGGCTGCCATCAGATCTAATCTACCTTGAACCCTTCTAGAAACTTCCATCCATACCTGCGGTCTCTCTCTAGGCTCTTCCTCTTCCGGGGGCGGGGCAGTGGTAGTGGGCACGTCGCACTCCTCAGTAGGAGGCACTACGCAACGGAGCGAGCGTCTGTCGAACACCAGCATGGCCGGGCACCGCTGGAGACGGGGGTATCCGCCCTGGCACTGCCAGTAGCGGTTGCAAGACTTGCCGAGCGGCACGTTCCCGTTGGGGTCTTCGTTGCACAGAGCTGGAAGGGACGCCGTACAATTAGTACAACAAGAGATACATGGTTCCGAAGACGTGATCAGCAAAGGCATCTGCCACAGCGGATCATACATAAACATCTGACACTCCCTGCCGGCCCTTGAAATAGAGTAGTATCAGCTATTGAGGAACGCTTCGTTGTGTCAGATATTGGTGCTGGTGACTGTATAAACCGTACTGTATCACCGTATTTACGTGAATCATGCACTTTTTTAATGAACGTCACTGGAGTGTACGAACCTCTTCTTCTACCACTACTTGCTTTCGTAATAAATCCTACTTCCTACTAATATTTTCAATGTGATTCCCACTAGAATGTAGTGAAATCCCGGAATGAAGTAACTCCTGGATCTGCTGGTTTACGCGTGCGAAGCCGCGGGTAAGCATTATTTCAATATAAACCAACAAGAAACTTATGTTATGGGGCTGAGTTTCACCGCATTCGCATTTCATGCTTGAAAGTTGAGCTAGATACCACTCGGAATATTTTAATTGATAAACTTTGCTAACTTAAAGTGCAATTTGCATGAGAATACTGTTTGAGGCTAAGTTTTGATAAATTGGCAATTAATGTAGCAGCATGAGCCTGCTGTTATTTTAGTCAGACAGCAAACGTTACGGATGGCTTATAATTAGTATAGCATAATCCTGGTAGCGGCACCATATTGTGGGGCCGTAGTGCTAACCATATTGATCGATATATGGAGAGTAGTTTCATAGAACGACAATCTCACATGAGGCCCATGAGGGTAAAGTAGCAAGAGTAGTTCCATTGGACAACAATCCCAGATGAGGGAAAAGGAGAAAAAAGTGACCAACTTAAGACAGTACTCGAAAAGTTTTTTTACAGTCTGCGTACCAGTAAAATACTAGCTAGTGAACGATTTTTTTTCTGTTTGTGTTATCTTGATGTGTCGGTTGATATAATTAATTCAGGTCAATTACTGTTTTTGTTTAAAATGTAGGGCGTTAAAATAATTCGGAGAGAAACTCTTTTGCGAACGTACCTCGAAAATCCTAATTCAATTTTTGCGGCGGCTGGAAAAATGGTGGATGTAAGTCATACGACGGTGCGAAATATTGTTAATCGGTACTTAAAAGAATACAGAATTCAAGACAAAGCTCGAAGTGTACGCCCGACGGGCCCCTTAAATAAAGAAAATAAAAGAGAAAATAGTGTCGTACAAGAATAATTGTAGTTTATCGGTGCGGGATGTGGCCAAAATATGAAAACTAGTATATCTATGGTCCAGAGAGCGAAATTGCATCAAAATTTAAATACCTATAAAAAGTTAAAGCTCCAAACCATCAGTAAAACCATACAATAGTTCCGTTACAAGGTCCCGAAAATTGAAGGAGCTTTTCGCAATTTGGACGATTTGATGTATGTGAAAAAAGATTTTGCGACTTTGCCAGGTAATCCATTGTACACAACTGAAAATAGGGTGACACTCTTTCCCGGCCCGGATAATACCGGGATGGAAATACCGACCCTGTTTTCTGTGTACACGCCCATAAACTCCTGTCAGTTTGTATGGGCGTGTACACTAAAAACAGGGCCGGTAATTCCATGTCGGTGTTATCCGGGCCGGGAAAGAGTATCACCCCTGAAAATAAAGCGAATATAAGCGACGAAAATAAAAATATTTTTATGGAAAAATATTGGTGAAAATTATTTGATCTGGCAAGAAATATCAACAAAGTCACCGAAACCACTGTGCAAAATTTAATGGCAGGCTTGAATAAAAAAATTCGCTTCTTCAGCTGCAAAATCCTCAAACCATAAAATGTATATACATATTGTAGATAGACATTATACATCACATAAAATGTCGTTGCAGTTCATTGGAGTTTCATTGATATCAATAAATTATACTCTGTAAAAAAAATTTTCGTTACGGGCCTTAGTTCCAAATGCCTCCAGATTTAATTAGCTATTATATTAACTGCTTATTACATCGTAGTCAAAAAACGAAATTAAAATGTCTTTTTATCACTTAAGCCGCAAAGGGCTCTCTTTTGTTAAAACACTAAAAAGTGATAAAACTTTTGTCTGTTAGATGATGATTTGACGCATTACCAATTGATTTTGATTTTGAAGCATAAAAAGTGATTTTATGTCACCTATCTGCTTAAATATGAAATGTATGAAAAATGAGAAAAATAATACGCACCAATTCCCTATAACTACGTACTTATATTTGACTTTCCGTTTAATGTCACGACAGAGATTGATTTTGATATCAACGAAAATTGTCTCCTTGTTCTGTCTTCCCCCATATCGTGGTGTATTGTGCAAGATGTATAGCGACCGCAGGCACGCGCCGATAATAGTATAGGATCCCGCAAATTTCTTCATTTAGTAACCCATGTGTTCATGATGTTTTTAATTTAAAAAAACACAGTCATCCACCGTAAACAAAATCAACCCTCTTCGCACAGTCAACTAAAAACGTAAAGGTATTTTATTAAAAAAATAGGGAAGTTGAGAAAATAACAAGTACAGAGAAAAATATTTTTTTAGGGCTTCATTCGTTTTGTTAGGGAATGGATATGCGCGCGTTTGACTTTTGTGAATGAACTTGTAACTAGTTCGAAACAAAAAAGTCGTTCGTGGAGTGTCAGATAAGTTAGTCTCTAGCGATCTCAGAAGCCAAAATTTCGCCTATAACTGTTACTTAAACTGTTTGTTAACAAATAAGGACTCCCTATGTTTATAATACGTATTAGAGTAGGTTCCATTGGGGTAGGTACTCGTGTTACTATGATATTCCATTATATTAAGCCGTAATTATTATTTAAGCAGCTTAACTAAGTTATTTTTGCTTTCTTATTAAAAACATCTATCCTAAAATCGTTCGTTTCGATTTTAAATGCCCTTTTGTCTGTTTAAGGAAAAGTCTGCTTTGGCTGCATATCGACGGGTCTCTGACTCAACCTAGTAGTATAAAATATGATAATTTAAGAAATTCAAACAACCATTTTAGATACGCTTCCTTATTAGATTCATCATCCTAGCCTATATACGTGCCACTGCTGGGCACAGGCCTCCTCTCAGAACAAGAGGGCTTGGGCCATAGTACCCACGCGGGCCCAGTGCGGATTGGGAACTTCACACGCACCATTGAATTGCTTCGCAGGTTTGTGCAGGTTTCCTCACGATGTTTTCCTTCACCGCATAGCTCGTGGTAAATTTCAAATGTAATTCCGCACAAGAATTTCGAAAAACTCAGAGGTGCGAGCCGGGGTTTGAACCCACTACCCTCTGCTTGAGAGGCGATAGGTCAAACCACTAGGCCACCACGGCGGCCTCATTAGATTAGATTAGAAATTTTATATAAGAGATAGAGTCAGAGACCCATCGACATTGTGTTATCAGGTCCAGAATTTTGCCTCGGAATCTCAGACTACAAAGTTAAAACACAGGAAATTAATGCAAAAGCGCGTCCCAATTAACCTTCGAATTAATTTTAACTACTCATTTGCTTTCCTGAGCCTCTGATGTCAGTTTTTGAGACAATTTGTCGCAGAAGCGCTCGCTTCGAGATCGCTATTCACCATTTTCATTCCAACCTGAAGTTGCTTCTGTTGGAGGTGACCTGCATCCACAGTGAACCCACGGCTTTGATCAGGTCATCCGTCCATCTCGTTGAAGGACGTCCTACGCTGCTTGCGGTCTCAACGGCCATTGTACTCGATACTATATGGCTTGTCAATTGCCACTTTCACGAACTAATTAATTCGCTTGGCTATGTCGCGACTTCGAAGTAGTCTCCAATTTGCAGGAAGGATTTTCTAATCATTATTTACGTACTCGTATTTCGAACTGGAGACATATTTCTGTTGCTAAATATTTGTACGCCATACTATGGCAAAACAAGGAATGGAACCTAGGACATTATACAATAAGACCAATTTATACCCTTGTTTATGCAAATAAAAATATTTGAATTTTGCCCTATAAAATAACCAACCAAGTTGTGCCTAACAGCCCGGCAATATTCGTGCAACAAGCGATGCGGCGAGCGAATCCTGCGTTCATTGCGTGCCCTTGCCTGGTACCAATGTGCAACAAGCGACTTGGCTGCGCAATGAACAGGCAAAGAGAATCTCACCCATTGTCGCACATGTATCGCGTCCACTAGCCTTTCGAACCCCTTTCCTTTATTCATTATTCTGTTAATGAATCTTACAGTGCTTATGGATTACTCGTAATTTCCATTTAAGTATCGGTCAGTTGTAATGCTATTAACTTTCTCTATTATGATCGGTTCGTTAGCTAAACTGCATGATACGCTTGTTTCTGAGACGTAGGCAAAGAGCTAGTCGTTTCTTTCGGTTAATAAATAATCGGCATACACTACACTAAATACACGATAATTATCACTACATAAAATGCTGTCTGCGCCGTGCAGAGTAGAAAGAAACAAAAAATCCCCTAGTTATCCATAAATTGTTCCTAATTTTACTAGTCATAACTTATTCTTCTAAGACACCACACTCTCGACAGAGTGATCGTGGTTAATAGATGAGGATCAGTAGTGAAACGTCATGAATAATTTGTTGGGTAAAATAGTGTGGTAGATTCCCCTTGCCATCGGTATGGATTTTGTATTTTTTTATATAAAACCTCTATATTCCCTTTCATACAAAATAATCTTACTCGGTCTATCCAGAACATTTTATAAACCTCTGGCAACGTCGAGCTATTATTTGCTTTTAAAACAGAATACAAATTTTATCCTAATTCTTGGAAATTATTATCCTATTTATTGGAAAAATTATTACTGTTGCCGGAGCTTCGCACAGTACATTTTTTTCGAAATTTTTGCACTAGCAGCTCTTATACTAGATGAATCGATTGCAATGTAACGATAATCACTCGGATCGCTTGACAGGAGAAATCGAATTAATAATCGTATGAAACCGAACAAGACAATGACGGCTTCGCAATTTGTCAGCTAGTTACGAACGTAACTAATGATTCGATCATTATTGATCACAAAGAAAGATCACGCAGGTCAAGTGCCAAATGATCTAGAACAAAAGCGGTTGAAACAATGATAGCTATTCACAAAAGTCACATTATATTTAAGGCTAGACAATAAAATATCTGATGTCCATAACAATACTGAGTCGTTTCCTCTATGTAACTGCGTCTTGTAATCTGATTATATAACTAAACTTTAAAGCGACCGTAGAAATTGTCTGAGAATCATTCTTGAAATAATTATCATCTTTGATTTAATATATCAACGCACACCTCCAAACTATTAGGTCTTGCTTGAAATTGCACACGTTTGCAGATTCATAAAGCGAGCCGGGGCCGTCCTCGATCACCGAAAAATATGAAGCAAAAATATGAATATAATATGATGAAAATATGAATTTTGCAGGTGGTAGGACCTTGTGCAAGGTCCGCCCGGATTGCAACCACCATCTTGCTCGCTAATCCTGCCGTGAAGCAGCAGTGCTTGCACTGTTGTGTTTCGGCGTGGAGAGTAAGACAGCCGGTGAAATTACTGGCACTTGAGGTATCCCATTTTAGGCCTCTAGGTTGGCAACGCATCTGCAATTCCCCTGGTTTGCAGATGTTTATGGGCGGTGGTGATCTCTTACCATCAGGAGACCCACTTGCTCGTTTGCCATCCAGTCGTATATAAAAAAAAAAAGCCTCATTGAAAAGTATTAAGGGATATTATGTCATCAAAAAAGATTAATTAACTTAAACGAATATGACTGATTTTCAGGCCCCCATGTGATCGGCTGTTGTAGGGTGTGTTGTAGGTTAAGATGGTACAGCACGTTTACTTTTTTCACATCTCAAACAATCACCTCATCATAAGCCGGAAGGCGTCCACTGCTGAACAAAGGCAAATGGCCTTAGAACGCCACATAACAGCTTGCCACGTGCATCCACGGGTGGCTCGCACAGTTCGATGTTGTCGGTCTACGTAACGGGAGGCCTGCCAACGCTGCGTCCTCCGATTCATGGTCACCACTCAAGGCCTTTTAGCTCCTCACGGCTAAGTTGTTTAGTGAACGATGTGACCTAGAGCATTTTTGGCTCTAGATTTGCAAAGAACTTCCGCACTCCGGATTCTATCCCGCAAAGAAACTCTGAGCATATTTTTCTTTGGAGCTCGTTGCGCGTACAATACTTAACTTAATAGGGAATTTAAAACCAACAGCAAATTCGATTAAAGTCATCCCATTGCTTGTATTGAACAGTTAGCAGCAGAAATGGATGAGGGGTTGCGGTGCTCATAATGATCTACACACGACTCTTGCTAAGGTAATAAACAAGAGAACATTTTGAGTACCTCAACCGCTCATCTATTTCTGCTGCTAACCGTACGGTACTTACGGTGCTTCTGGCATCCATCAACGTTTTCGGGCCAGTCACAAGAGTGTGCTTGCTCGTTGTACAGCAGACCTCCGATGCAGAGCTGCTCGGTGGCTGTCCCGTTCCAGCAGGTCCAGTACCTGGTGCAAGAGGTCTCGTGGCCGAAGATGCCGTACAGCCAATCACAGTGCTCCGTGCCGATAGGAGGGTCTGTGGGAGAAGTGTCACAGTTAAAGTATTACTTAATGAGGGTTTCTGTGACGGTTCCCCTTGTTTACGCATATTTTTTATGTCATAATTCTATTTTGCATAATCCGTTTACGCATAATAGTATTTATGCCGAAACTGTTTTCGCATAACAGTTTACTCAGAATTCTCTTAGGCATAACAACCCAATTATAATACCCCATAAAAATTTGCCACGCTTCATGAAACTTCGTTATTTTTATATTTTAAATTTATATCAAATTGTTTTCCAATAATTTTAGCAAATATTTCTTTACCACGTTGGAAAAATCTGGCTGTAAGACCATTTAAATTTTAAACTAAACACAGTTCTTAGCATTATCTATGGTAGACGACTCGAAAAAAGTGACAGTCAGGGTGGCTACTACGAAATACGAAAATTGAAGTTCATATCGTTTTCCTGACGCTAACATTATTTAATACGAGAGTGAGAGGGACGGTACGATACGTACTTCGATTTTCGAATTTTGTAGTAGCCCCTTGTATTGGCGGGTAGCCATTATTTTATTCAGTTGTTTTAGCTCCTTTCTTTTGCCGAGCTGTGAAGTGAGTGGACACAAAATAATTTCATTTTTGCATTTTTTTCCTCGCAATGTAATGAAAATCATTGTGTGTATCACGGGCCGTAGGGGATTACAAACTCGAGTCATTAAAAGCCCTCCGCCACCGGCGTCGGGCTTCTAACAGACTCTCGTTAGTAATCCCCTTCTTACGCCCCTTAATGCACAATGTACTATAACACTCTTGATACTCACTTATCTGCACCTTTGGGTACTCGCAGTAGTTCGACCGCCACGGGTAATCGCAGCCCTCAGTCACTCCTCTATGCTTTCCCGCGAACACCAGGCCGTTGGGGCAGTCGTACTGCGCCGACTGGCCGTTGTCGCACTCCCAATATTTGTCGCAGTATTTGTCGTCAGCCACTACACGCGACTTCGTCTTGCATGGGTCCTCGATTTGGGCTGCTGAGATTATGCTCGCGAGCGCCAGTGTTGCTGCAAAGAGAAAAACAACATCATGATTGGTGTTCCAAGGATGCTATGTATATCTTACACCACACATGAGGGCAATTGTCCCCAAAGAGGTTTAAGGGTTATTCGAGCGTTTCAATGAGGGCTATCGTTTTTTGTCTCACTAGATGGCGCACTGTTGCGTGAGGTTTTTAAGTATGGTTTTGAAAGTCTGTTATTACGGGCGTGAAAACAAAGTTTAGATTAAAATCATATTTAATACACCTTAAAACCGTACCATATAAATATCGAGCATGCCACAGTGTTGCATAGTCCCTGTTTTGTTCGGAAAAAAGGGAGGACAAAGGTTTCCGAAAGACAAAACTGTCTCAAAACACAGACATTCATTGCCCGGGAACGCATATTTGCCATAATTAATTTCAGATATTGCAAAATATTCACAAAATTATTCTAATTATAAATAAACCCGCGTAGCTCACCCAAAAACTATGAGATTTGACATTTCGGAGACCTCACGCTACACTAGTTCATTCGCGATAGCCCTCATTGCCTCACTATCTTGGTCACTTTTTTTACGAATTGGCTGTAGATGCCGATGTCGCTTTCGATTATTTGTTAGAGTTCCTGTATTCTAATCAGATAACATAATTTTTTTATCAATCTTTTGCCATTTTCACAGAAAAATATCCACGGAAATGGTTAGGAACAAACGCTTGAATAAGGAACCAAACCGTCAATCTTGAGGTGGAAGAGGGATGGAAGAGGAACAGCGTATGATTTCAGAAGTAAACATCACCTGTCTGCTATTCTCAGTAGAAGAATATATAAAAAGAACCTAACACGGCTAACCAACTCACTGTTTAAACTACAAACTCGTTGGCTTTACGGCCTCGCATGTAATGCAACTTGCACTACTTTTCTTGCAAGTCTAAACTCGGTTTTATAAAACTTTTTAACAAAAAAATTGAACCGCCGAAAAAACTGAAAAGCAAAATATAAATTATATCATACTTAAACTAATAGTAGATTGTAGGTACAACAAGAGCATAAAACAGGCCATTTTACCCGAGGCGGTTATATAGCCACACGAGCCGGTACGGCGCAGGGTGGATAGACACGTCGAGGGGAAAATGGGTTTAATGCTCGAGTTTTACACTGCTTTTCACTTCGATGGCGGAGGAAATGAAATATCAACAGTGGAAACAATTGTTCACTTACTATGTTGTACCTTTTATTGTTCATGCATCATTATATAATTATATTTTTTTAGTTTTATTGATCTATTTTGATTGATTTGCTTGATTTTTAGTTTTATATAAATTAAAAATATAATAATGTAGAAACTCCTTTGTTTGTGGCTGTTTACACCTTATTACCTTATTGCCTTGGTGGTAGACGAAGATTTTAATTTACGCACTAGAGCACAAGAACTCATTTTATGTCGCCTAGACAGTATAAACATGAAGTTTACGAGCATGAGAACTGAAAAAGATTTTTGCGGATTTTACTTGCATCGTCATTCTATCAACAATATTGCGCACCAAATTTTAAGCCAGTCTGACAAAAGCTCGCAATATATGGGATAATACCTCGGTATTTTTATTTGTGTTACGACGAAAGTGGCTTCACGCTTCTTACATTCCACCGTAATATTCGTGTAATTAAATGAATTTCGCCTTGATGTTCTTTACTTTTGAGCAAATAACTTCCGGCTTAAATGCTCTGCAGGAAAAAACTTTTGTTGTTAAAAAGTAAGTTTTGTTGAATTTCGAAAGCTTTTTACAACAAAATGTATGGCGCTTTGGAGTTTTGAAGTTAATTGTTTTCGTGTTCAGATGACAATGATTTTATTCTTTATGGTGTTTAAGATAAGGTACACTAAACTAAAATACTACACAGAGAAGTGAATGAATAATTGATTACACACACAGCTACAAAAAGATCTGATTTCACAAAAGGTGAATGAATGAATTGAATGAGTAATTGTCAAAATCCTGCTGTCATTACACGACATGGTCTCGTGTGCGTGACCTCAAATTTGGTCGCACTACCTATACCTACATATGTCTACCAGAACATTCATTCCTCAGATTTCTAAACTCGTCAGTTTTTTAGGAACCGCTGTCAAAATGGCAAGACGGAACGAAAATTGTTTGTTTCTTAAAATATGGTAGTACAGGTAATATGTGAAAGTGTGTGTTTGTATGTTTGTCCGTCTTTCACGTCTAAACGGAGTGACGGATCGTCGTGATTTTTGGCACAGAGATAGTTTATGGGCCAGAGAGTGACATAGGCTACTTTTTATCCCGGAAAATTTCACAGTTTCCGAGGGAACAGCACGCGATAACCGAATACCACGCGGGCGAAGCTGCGGGAAAAAGCTAGTACTTAATACGAATAAATTGAAATTATGAATATGAATAAAATTAATTTAAATTTAAACTATTATTAAAGATTACATAATTATCATTTAATAATTAAAATTAAATTAAATTAAGGATAAAGAGTTACATTATAAATTTATTGATTATTAATCGGGTTCGGGGAAGCTATTGTCCATAGACACGATATACCTTTTCCCGGACAAATCACATTTTATTCTAACGGATAATGATAGTGTTTGTTGATTATGATAAGTACTCGTAATAATTGATGTTTAAAAACATTCATGTTGCTGCGCCCTTGTAGGGTCCATGTTTTTACAGTCGAAGTCAGAAATATCTTTATACTTTACTACCTTCGTGTTCTTCTAGTTCTCTTTTCAAATATGGCTTTTCTGTCTTAATTAGGACAATTTCGCCAGTGTCAAGGTAAACTCTTTTTGAGAGGGACGTTGTACGGTGATTGCAGTAAAATTCGAGAAACCACGTGGAGACAACTTGCGCATTAAAAAATGTCAGACACGAGAGCAATATAGAATTTTGAGATCACTGTAACGTCGCATAAAACACTATCAAAATTAAACTTCATCTAGCCAAAGAAACAGAAATAGCAAAATTAGATATTGTCTACATCTGCCATGTTCGAATGCTACAAATCGAATCCTACCTTCGTGTTTAAAATTGACAGAAGATAGTGACAAATAGCTCTTAGAAAAACCTTCGTGTTACAGGGGAAATCGAAAGGATTCGTGTAGTAAAAAATGACAATTGTCTTTTTGACTTAGTAGCAATCCATCACGTGCACTCGTTGTGTTTCATTGATTTATGTAGAGCAGTTAAAACCACCACTTACTTATTCATTTTGTTTATTTTTCGAAAATTAATTTCCATGGGGAGTCAACTTAAACAGGGTCTTTCTGTAAATAGCCCATAACGGGAAATTGTTTATATGTATATAATTTTTTTTTCAAGAAGGCTGTAAGTTTCAAGAAAGGTGTTGATTGTAGGTATTTTAATGAGGTACAAGACCGAGTTATAGAAGCAACGAGGATTTCGAAAAGTAACGAAAAACAGGGTCGGTATTTCCATGTCGGTATTATCCGGGCCGGGAAAGAGTGTCACCCGCATGAATCATGATACTCGTACGGTGTAATGTGTAGAGACCTTTAGCCACCCTACTTGGTTTGGATAGGTATTTAACTAAATGTAAACAAAACAACGTCAATTGGTGTCTTAAATATTGAAATTCCCCCATTAAACTATCTAAACATTTAGATTTCTGTATTGAAATACACTAGTCCAGGGTTACTCAAAGTGGGGTACGCGAACCCCTAGGGGTTCGCTATTCGACGGTAGGGGGTTCGCGACAAGGTTTACGTGACTCCAAAAACCACCAGGCTGCAAGACTAGCAAGATGATAAGATTGGTTTTTGGAGTCTTTTTGTATTTTTTATTTCACTTTTCCGTCGATACACGTCGATTCGCCACAGCAGCCGATAGACGTTTTTTCGCCCTTTACGTAGATCTAAACGTTTTTGATCCGCTAAAGCCTTGCTCCTTATTTGTTTGTTATTTGTTGTTGTTTGTTTCAGTTTGTATTTTCGTTGGCAAGATGATTCTAACCTATATTTGTTACCTTTTATGAAATAAAATATATATACATTATTATGATGATGATTGAAATAAAACAGTCAATTTTATTACTTTCCTTGGGGGGGGGGGAGGTAGGGTTCGCCATCGTCTAGAAACTTTAACAGGGGTACGTGGAGCCATAAGTTTGAGAAACCCTGCACTAGTCTATTTTGTATTACAATGATAGATATCAGTAGGTACCTACCTACGTAAAATGTTCAAACTTCTTGAATGTACCAAATCTGACAGCTGAAGTTTGTTCACATTTAGTTAATTAACTATTGAAACCAAGTATAGTTTATGTACTGTACACATGTGGAGTTAATACACCCTAAGATAATATACATAGCTCTCAAATCTCAAAGGTGCCTTGACTACTAATTTAATATTTAAAGAGCATGTGTGTAATCCCGGCTCGTATTACGTATACATAAAGTAACTTCCGTCTTGTCACTTCATTTTGGCATAGCAAAGGTTTGAGGATGTTTTTGATGTTTTTAATATGAAGCAGTTAGTAATTGATACTAATCAATTTGAGATCCTTAAATGATTTACAATACTTAACAAAATCTTATTTAACTTTCAATGTTTTTAGGACTCCGTCATACTAAAATTTCCAGTTTCTAGAACAACTACCCCACTGCGAAGAAGGAGGGTTATGTTGTTATCTATTTCCATGTCCTCTCGTAACTACTCAACGGCTGAACCGATTTTGATAAATGATACGACATTGGATTCGTCTTGAGGACACAAGCCATTACTTTATCTATGATGATGATATCTATGAATTTTGTGGTGTCACTGGTGTCTACTTCTCAATTGACATCAGGTGACCTACATGTTCGTCATAGTCACCTATATTTGCTCGAAAATACAAACTGAGACATGGATGGACAGAAAAACTAGAAAAAGAGACCGGCGCTGGAAATCGAACCCAGGTCCTTGGCAATCCGTGCTGCGTGCTATAACCCCTACACCACCGCTGGACGGGAATCTAGACATGAATTTTTCCTATGCATACATATCTCAGGTTGCTTATTTCTACTACGCTACTTAAGCAGCAGCACTAGCGACATCTATGTTCCGCTCTCATAGAGACGTCACATTATTTCGGAACTAACCGCTCACCCAGACACGCAGCACGGATTGCTGAGGACCTCGTTCGATTCCCAGCGCTGGTTTCTTTTTCTGGTTTTTCTGTGCATCCATGTCTCAGCTTGTATTTTCGATATGGTTTCACGGGATACCCGTAACAGTAACAAATTTGGAGTTGAAATAAAAAATACAGACAAAAATACAGACATAAAGACTCCAAAAAAACAATCATACTATATTTGCTCATCTCGCCAACGCCTTCACACGTTGCTGTTTTGGCATTTGACATAATTCACCACATTCCCCCTCGCAATTTCACCCGCAAATATAACACATAGCAACTCTTGCGCAAGCCGAACTTTCACCTCGTTGCGTCATCGCGAAACAATGCCGTGGGATCAAAATGGCCGAACAAACAAAAACACCGTTTGATGAAACTATTAGCAACATAATCAAGTACAGTTTAGGGTTCCGCGGAGGGGCATGGACCTCTGAAATTTTCTTGTTACGAATATAGGGTGTTAAAAAATAGTGTAAGACTACACTGTAACCCATATAAGGGCTACTGATTACTAATACGATACAAGTGGAAACACATTCAAATTCGATTTATTTTTATATTGCATGGAGATAAGTCATCTTCCTTACAAAACTTAATTCTTTTTTTCGAATTTCAATATTTTTCAACTTGTATCGTATTAGTAATCAGAAGAGAGCGGATTTGAAGTAGCGATCACAAGTTTAATATGGATAAGACTAGTACTAGTATTTATTTTTATTGTAAGGTGCGTAATAAATAGGATCTATTATGTTTGAGCAAACTCCTTTGATTACAATGAAATATTTTTCTTTACATATTATTTGCTTTACAATTTGTTGCAAGAATAACATTTATTGAATATAATTATCTATAAGATTGTATTGCGGTACGTAAGTAATAAGATAACTGTAAAACCAATAAACAGCATGATATCTAATAAATTAATTTATTAGATTTACTAACCAATCGCACTAGTCATATCCATATTAAACTTGTAATCGCTACTTCAAATCCGCTCTCTAGTAATCAGTAGCCCTAACATGGGTTATCTACAGTATACATAGTACAGGATTTTTTTAACACCCTGTATGTTGGGTCCATTAACTTTGTAGTGTAGCTTGGTGCCATGGCAATTAATGTCTCCCGAGTTAGGTATTAAAAGTATAATTGGTGCCGGTAACATACTGTATAATATTAGTATGGATTTCAAGTTTCTAGGACAACTGGATGATCCTGGAATATGGTTATGATTCCCTCGCACATTGCGTGGACGAACCTTTTTTAACCCCTCTATCTTTTTATTGTGTTGACTTATAAGTTTGATTCTTTTAACGACTTCAAAAAAGGAGGAGGTTATCAATTCGTTGTATTTTTTTTTTTTTTTTTAATGTTTGTTACCTCAGAACCCGTCATTTATGAACCGATTTGAAAAATTTTTTTGAGTTCGTCTAGGAATGCTTTCAATTAGGTCCCATAAGCAGCAAATTAGGATCTGATGATCTGATCTTAAGGAAATCGAGGAACTCTTCAAATATTGTAGGGACACATATAGTAATTTGGATATATTTAGCAGTAACTCGTGCATTTGCTCTTGCAAATCATAATTTGGTGAAGTGGAACTGATGATGAAGACCAGATTTGACCAACGGAACTACTACTATCAATAACAAGTATTGCACGGGTTAAATTTAAATTATCATGATTAATATACTTACCTAGATAAGCAACTAAGAAGAAGCTTTAAGTTAATGATTCTTTCGAACTGATCTGATGCATAAGCCAGAAGGTAGGCAACGGAACTCTGTTATAAAACAACGTAACTAAGTCGTGTTTGAGCTTAATGGAATCGTTGTGAGATGTTCTTTGGCTACAAATCACTAAAAAGTGATAAATAAAAAAATTTTTAACAAAAAGTAAAACCGACTCCAAAAAATAAAAAAATAACAAAAAATGGAACCGACTACAAAACCCTTGAAAATATTTTTCTAGGTAAGTAGTACGTACTAGCTCGAAGTCGGTGACTCAGCACGACCCAGCAGGAGGGATTGAAAACCATAGTATGTAGGTGAGGTAGAAGACTATTGTGAATTGTCCCACTCCTGCTGGCTCGTGCTGAGGCACCGACTTCGAGCTAGTACGTACTTACTTACCTAGAAAAATATTTTCAAGGGTTTTGTAGTCGGTTCATTTTTTGTTATTTTTTTATTTTTTGGAGTCGGTTTTACTTTTTGTTAAAAAATTTTTTAGACGACCAGATGGCCTAGTGGTTAGAGAACCTGACTACGAAGCTTGAGGTCCCGGGTTCGATTCCCGCGTCGGGGCAGATATTTGTATGAAAAATGCGAATGTTTGTTCTCGGGTCTTGGGTGTTTAATATGTATTTAAGTATGTATCTATCCATGTAATTATATTTATCCGTTGCTTAGTACCCATAACACAAGCTTTGCTAAGCTTACTTTGGGACTAGGTGAATTGGTGTGAATTGTCCCGTGATATTTATTTATTTATTTCACTGATTCAAATTAAGCAGACCTTAGAAAAGTTAGAAAAGTTATAACCTAACCAACAAAAAGTTGGAAAATCGCTGAACCAATTTTTATTGAACATGTCTAAGAACCATTGCTAGAAAATCTGCTTTCAAATAAAAAAAACACATTCAAATCGGTCCACCCGTTTAAGAGCTACGGTGCCACAGACAGACACACAGACACACATAGCGGTCAAACTTATAACACCCCTCTTTTTGCGTCGGGGTTAAAAAAGGAACTCGGTTTCACGGTACATCCGTTTGAGAGCTACGATGCCACAGACAGACATGTCTTCAAATTTATAACACCCCTTTTTGTGAGGGTTAAAAAGGGTATTGACAGACTGATGGACAATAAAGCGATCCTAAGGGGCTATCACCCATTGATTAATTTTATTTGACGGATAAATTGATGCCGTCTTCGTCTATTCGAACAAAACAAACAGAGACGGCATCAAATTTGTCCTTCAAATAAATTTAATGGATGGTAAAACAGGGGGTAAAAATAGTTTTTAGGCGTACACAAAGTGCCTGTTTCGTTAAAGTAAATATGGTACGGGAAAGCTTTGTAACGTTACCGCAAGCTGAGTAAACGTTATTGATCTTGTGCCCTTTGAAACCCTTTACCCATTAGGGTACCTTTTGTAGGCTATACCGTCAGCAAATAATATTACCTCATCAAATTTGCGAAGATAGAAAATTTCAAGCACGTGTACAGTCAAGGAAACTGAATCATGTTCCAGGGTGGAATCTTTTCATAATCAATTTCGCTATGGTTTCTTTGTCAAATGTAGGGGATGTCAATATGACATAAGTAGCTCAAAGGTTCCACCATGGTATGTGATTCAGTATCCTTGACTGTACCTATAAAGTGTAGCGTTGTTTGATCGTCATTTATTGTGTTATTTAAAACGATGTCTTAATTACATGAGTTTAAGATAGAAGATTGTGTGCTTTATGTGTATATGCAATTAATTTACTAGTATAGATCAACACTGTCTCACACGCACGCATCTCAAAGTCAAAGTCAAAATATCTCTGTTCAATTTAGGCTATAAACAAACACTTATGAATGTAAAAAAAAATCTTCCAAGTTTAGGTATATTTTATACCTTAGGCTGCTATTTACTCTTAAACTACTAATAATTCTCAAGCAAACTTAGCCGTTATAGTTTTCCTTCAAAGTTTGATAAACTTACTACCATTCTGAATTTTTTCAAAATTTTCCACTCACCTCGGTTTAGATTTTAGAGGGGGGTGGGACGCTCGATTTTAATGAAAAAATGCACTTTAAAGTTGAATATTTTGCAAACATATCGCTAAATCGAAAAATCGTTCTAGCAAACCCCTAATGGTTTTGAAAGAGCTATCCAACGATACCCCACACTACATTTTTATTGTACCATTTTGTCGGCATAGTTTACATACATATTCGTGCAAAATCTGCGCATCCCTGAGCAAAGCCGCGGACGGACGGACAGACAGACAGACAGAACTATAAGGGTTCCGTTTTTGCCATTTTGGCTCCGGAACCCTAAAAATGACGAGGGGCGCGCCTTCGTGAGTGAACAGATTTGTATATGGGGGAGGCCTTTGCTCAACAGTGGACATCATACGGATATGGTAATGATGATAATGATTTCTGTAAGGTCAATCTTTAAACCCATGATTCTCTATGCGTTGTCTTTTAATACAGGTAAAGCCACTCCCAAGCCCCCGTCACAACACAGCGAGAACAATGGAGCCGCGTGGGAACTGTCGAAGGTTCACTTAGACTAAGATTATAGAATAATCCAGAAACAGTGTCTGTTGTTCAACGTTATTACTTAAATAAAATTAAAAACTAGCGTTATTCTTAAAAGAAGGTTGTTTCCACGTATCTGCGACTTCAACGTGACTGATTTCATTAGTGAATTAAGGCTGATAAATATAACATTTAGTATTCGCCGATTTAATGCTCGTCAAACTGAACCACAAAGGAGCCAAGCATACTTATATAGCCAAACATTGCTACGAATATTGAGACGATCATCTTAGGTACCTACTCGTATAATCGTATTATTTATAGCTCTAGTAAATCCTCGTCTAAATTTGTAGGGTTCCGGAGCCAAAATGGCAAAAACGGAACCCTTATAGTTTCACCATGTCTGTCCGTCCGTCCGCGGCTTTGCTCAGGGACTATCAATGCTAGAAAGCTGTAATATTGCACGGATATATAAGTAAACTACGCCGACAAAATGGTACAAATACATTTGTTCTTAGGGTACCTCCCATAGACGTAAAGTGGGAGTGATTTTTTTTTCTCATCCAACCCTATAGTGTGGGGTATCGTTGGATAGGTCTTTTAAAACCATTAGGGGTTTGCTAAGTCGATTTTTCGATTCTTTGATATTTTTCCGAAATATTCAACTTTAAAGTGCAAAATCTCATTAAAATCGAGGGTCCCCCCTCCCCTCTAAAATCTAAACCAGTTAGTAGTTTAAAAGTAAATAGCAGCCTAAGATATAAAATATAACTAAACTTGGAATATTCCGTACAAAATACGAAATCCTTAGAAAAATATTACTTATTTTTTTCGTAATGGCTACGGAACCCATTTCGGGCGTGTCCGATACGCTCTTGGGCGGTTTTTTTGTGTTCCAGTTGCAATATACTTAATTAGGAAAATAGCTCCAAACGAGAAACTCTGAAATAAAATATAAAAATCGGATGAAAAAAAATGGAATTAGAGAGTGATATTCTTGTCATTCAGCACTCGAAAATTTTTACGGCTTTTGATTCATTCTATTCTGTTCTATACTCTATGCTTCTCAGTTAAAATAATTGTTTTGGATGACTTTATGCACTAGGAAAACCAATATTAAATTTGAGTAGCTTTTATAGAATTATTCGAGTATAAACTTCAAGGTTTGATTTTACTAGAATAACTGAGCTACTATTGTTTTTTTTTACATGAAACTGACCGTGATTGACCCCTATCTCACCTGATGTACATGAACTGTATTGTATAATTTTACTACACATATAATTTAAAAAAAAAGTACGTGATATAATTTTTAGTATGATCCGTGGAAATTTTGTGAAATCAGATCCTTAGGGGCTACTACGAAACTCGAAAATCGAAGTTCTTATCGCATTCCCTTTCACTCGCGTATTAAATGACATAACTGCCAGCGGGACGGCAACATACGAAGTTCGAGTTTTGCACTTCATAGTACCTATAGGGCCTGATCAGCAGGGCTACTACGAAACTCGAAACTCGAAGTTCGTGTCGTGCGGTCCCTCTGACACTTATACTATTTAATACGAGAGCGAGAGGGACGGTACGATACGAACTTCGAGTTTTTGACTCTTAATTGAATCCGCTAAAAAGGGCTAGTTTTATGTGAAATAAAGTCTCTGACTTATTCATGCATAAAGCCAACCAAGTTAAAAAATATAACACGTGGGTAATAAGCGAGAGGCAAAAGTTAAAATAACTAATTCAGTGGCTAGTTATGTGAGCTGCGTCGAGGAATTATGCTTATGCTCGTCGCTATATTACTATTCCCTGAGCATAGCTGGGCTTAGAGCATGAAGTCAAATGCAGATGCTATGTGCACTAATTTCTAACATGCTCCAAAAATTACTTCTTTCTAAATTCGAATGTGAGTAGATTCACAGTATAAGTACCTAATAGTGTAGAATGTTTGTTTATTACGTTTTCAAGCCAAAAGTTCTCAATAGAGTGTGATGGATATCAAATGATGAATTATAAGATTTAAGCAACTATTTTCTTGAAACATCAAAAAGGTATGAATAAAATATTCAAAAAAAAAAACGACGGCCATAAACGATGACACTTAATGTGAGAATGTCCTACAATGGAATCGGAATCGAATGAAATGACTCGATAGTATCTACAGTTATAGTGTCTCTCTAGACTAGAACACCATAAGAAAGTCATAAAGCCTTTTATGGTGTGAAACTAGGGGAGCTATTCTCTTTATCCGCTTTACTGCCATATCTAGGTCAGTATGATATTTACGTCGTAAAGATGTTTATAAATAATAAAATATAAACCTAAGTAACTCCAGAAGAAGCCGGTTGGTTGCAGGGTTGCGGAGTGGCAAGGTAAAGTTCAAGCTTGCTTATACACGATCTTTTTTTGGATTCCGGAGTCAAAATGGCAAAAACGGAACCCTTATAGTTTCGCCATGTCTGTCTGTCTGTCCGTCCGTCCGCGGCTTTGCTCAGGGACTATCAATGCTAGAAAGCTGTAATTTTGTACAGATATATATGTAAACTGTGCCGACAAAATGGTACAATAAAAAATTCAGAATAATTTTTTTTAGTGTACCTCCAATATACGTAAAGTGGAGGTGATTTTTTTTTCTCATCCAACCCTATAGTGTGGGGTATCGTTGGATAGGTGTTTTAAAACCATTAGGGGTTTGTTAAGACGATTTTTCGATTCAGTGATTTGTTTGCGAAATATTCAACTTTAAAATGCAATTTTTCATTAAAATCGTGCGCCCCAATGCCTCTAAAATCTAAACTGGTGGGTAGAAAATTTAAAAAAAAATCAGAATTGTAGTAAGTTTATCAAACTTTGAAGGAAAACTATAACGGCTAAGTTTGCTTGAGAATTATTAGTAGTTTAATAGTAAATTTCTTTCATGTCATGTTTGAGAAAAACACTATACCAGGCTCGGCCGGAACGTGGGGTTGCCGGCCTCGCATCCCTATCCTAGTCTATATCTGCTTGGCCGGCAACCCCCTACTTCCCGGCCTCTACAGTAATGTACTATTAAATAATCAGCCTGATTGGTACATATAAATGATAGTATTTATAATATAGTCCTACTATTAAATATATTGTGAAGCGAAGGTTTGTACGTGTGTGTGTATGTTTATTACTTCTTCACGCAAAAACTTCCGCAAAAGCTACTAAGCTGGGTTTGGAATTATGACATTTGGCACAGTTCCCACGTTTTTTTTGCCAACGAAGTCTCGAGCTACAGCTATACTTTAATATTATGTTATTAAACTTTATGATAACATCGATTTCTTGTAGATTAAACAAAAGTTTTCGCAAATGACGTCACAACATAATATCAACTCAACGCTTCTTCCCATCATTAGTTGATTAGTACTACTAATATAATGCGAAAGCGAACGTTTGTGTGTGCGTACGTGTTTGTTATTCTTTTACGCTAAAACGGCTAAACAAATGTTGATTAGGTAATATTGGTAAGTAAAGAAAGAAAGAAAATAAATAAGCCGGTAAATAGTGTCAGGCAAAGTTTTATCAGTTTTTTTTAATCAAACAGCTGGACAACGAGCACCGTCGCCCATGGACACCTACAGCATTAATAGCACTGCGGGTGCGTTGCCCTCGCCTGCACTCGCCTTTTATATAACACATAGGCTACTTTTTATCCCGATATTCCGATGATATCCCGAAAGGGGGGACAGCTGGACCTGTATTTAAGGGGGTGACGTCAGTTTATCTTGCGTGTTGACTTTTTCATTCAGGGTTCCGTACCGAAGGGTCACATTATGGAACCCTATTACTGTCCGCTATGCTTCCAGTCTGTCTGACACAGGGCTAGTTCTGGAGACTCGTAACAGATAGATAGCTGAAACGTATACCTACATGTGTATTGTATTTCTAAGGCTGCCACAGCAACAAATAAATACGTAAAACTACTATTAAATTAAAATAACTAAAACTAAAACTTTAATTAAAATACATACGTAAACTAAAACAAACGATAACCCTCTACTTAATTACCCTAGAAGGGTGCTCCTCTAAATCGAGGCATGTTGTGATCACGCTCGAAAAACATAACCCTCCTTAAAGAGAGAGGTGGGCCTCTTGGCATGGTGATCACGCAGCATTCCCGCGTTGAACTGCGATTGAGATTCTTTGCGGGAGAAAGCTGCCGGCGCGAGGCCACAGCCTCCCTTAACCTAGGGCTGCCATCCGTCCGGGTTTCCCCGGATTTGTCCTAGTTTAGAGGGCGTCCGGGGAGCGTCCGGGCGGGGTTTCATTTGTAGTCCAGGTTTAAAAATATTTTTAATTTTTAGACCAATGCAATTAGAATTTTTCGAAGAACTAATTTCCAGCAAGCTGTCAATCGTTTTATAAGGATCTTATTTGATTGGCCTATATTTTATTATACCTACTGACCAAGTTTAATAAAAACCTAACCTGTTGGCATGTCCGGGTTTTTGGCTCCAAAATCCTGGGGGGTCCTGGTAGCCAAATTTTAGAGATGGCAGCCCTACCTTAACCTATTGTTGAGCTCCCTGTGTAGCTCCAGCGCACCCTCACCCCAAGGACCTAGAGTCTCGACGCCGAAAGCAAAGAAATTATATTGGGAATGATATATTTTGTGACCTTGAGGCGTTAAAAGAAAATAAATTAAAAATGAACCGAGATGCCCATACAAAAAACGTGTTAAGTATTTTTATTTTCGTTGCTTCCCTATAACGTTTAAATATACAATACTCAAACTCGGAATGATAATAAAGATAATTATGTTTATATAATAAAAACCGGTCGAGCGTGTGATGATCATAAGGAAAAAAATAAAATATTGTAATTTGTTCGCCAGCATATGTTCTTAATATTCTTAAATAGCTTAAATAGAGATAAACGGATCCCTTGGCAACGATGTTTTTCAGGAAAGTTTCCACTAACCAATTAAGAAATTATGAGATAAGTGATAGAAAGAAATAGACGCGAAAGGTAGGTCTGCTAGTACGTTACCTCTGACAGATTCAATCCGATGAACAGAAAAGATCCGACACAGAACTATAAAGTCATCGACATAACTCAGAGAATTAGCAAGTTGAAGTGACAGTGGGATGGGCTAAATCTGTAAGAATCGACGACCGGTAGAGTAAAAGAGTCAAGAGAGCGGAGACCGCGTCTTGGCAAGCGTATGGATGCCCTCCGGCCAGGTGAAGTAACAATCTCCGAATGGCTGCTGGTTGCTGGTAGAAGCTGGATGCGTCGAGCCGAAGACAGGGCGTAATGGCGCTAATTGGGGGATACGGTCCAGAAGTGGACTGCTATATGCTGATGATGATAATAATACTACAAACATACTTTTCAAGCGGGCTCTTAGATGCAAATATTATTCTGTTTGGACCGGATTAGGTGGATTTGGTCGTATATGTTTAAAGGGCACGGTAAACGGCACATCAAATAAAAATAATCCGATTACAAGCGGCAAGTACTTACGGCCCACATGTAATTTCCCTGAACCGGAAAATATATAAATGTTAGCAGAGATAATGGTGAATGAAGGTTTTCAGACGCTTTATTTTCGACGTTTTCAACGTCCGAGTTGGCGTTGTACTCTTTGGATATTTTGTACCTATTTTTTCCGGTTTTTTATTAGTTATTTATGTGGCTGGTGCATAATGAGAGGCATTAAAGTACGAGTGTGTACTTTAAATAAGATCACACGAGTGTTTTAATGCCTAATTATGTATAGCCGCATACATAACTTTATCTACATGCATATCATAAGTTTTCTATAATATGTTCAGATATGGCCTGTATTTTGACTTTGACTTTGACTTGACTTTGACTTTGACTTTGATTTTGACTGACTTTGACTTTGACTTTGATTTTGACTGACTGACTGACTGACTTTGACTTGATTTTGACTGAATAATAATTATTATCTACATGCATGTCATAAGTTTTCTACAATATGTATGTACAGATATGCATTGTTAAAAAAAGTATTACCGATACTTTAATGTAAACATTAAGATGCACTGTACTTTAATGTGAACATTAAGATGCACCCGCAGATACCAGGTTTCTTAATAAAGGCCATTTGATAGTCGTTTCTGAACATATAATAGGGAAGTTATGATATGCATCTAGATAAAGTTCTTTTTTTGGGTATTCGGCAGTTTTTTGGTTGCGTCAGTGTTCGTGTGGAATACCTTTAATGAATTTTACCATAACTAATTAAAAGTTATTAACCAGGTAGTTGAACCGATGATGGTCTTTCCGAAAGCGCTGGTAGTTTAAAAAATGACGTGTAAAAGTGCCCATTGCGGTTTGAATTTGAGTTTCTATTAATCAATTGAGCCATCGGTCGAAGTTTGTGAAAACTCAAGAAAAAACCAGAAGTGTACTTAAGAGCTTGCAATTGCAGAAAATTTGCTCGCACTTGCAGAAAATGTCTCGTCTCGTTGAATATTACAAAAGAAAGCTTCTCCATCAAAGTTAATACTTTTCGGAGATGACTTTACCCGTCCAAATTTCTAATTAAATTGTCTAAAACCGAATGAAAATGGCCCTTCTGATAATATCAATTAGTCCTCGCTGGAACTTTCGGGCGCCCGTGTAATTGCTTAAAAGATAACGAGTATCCAAATACAAATAGAGTTTGGGAATTCTATTATAGAGGTATTTAATATTTTGGCGTTTTAGATATTGACGAGCAAACTGAAATATAAATATTTACTGTCAAAACTTTGCTGTAAACTTTAACTGGCTAACTCATTTGAATTACAAATCCAGACGCTGTTGTTACGTAAAAGTCGTTAGGTACTCACATTAATGTAGGTAGTATCTATACCATGCATAACATCTGTCTAGAGAGAGATCTTTCTATTATGAATTTATGACCTACTCCCACAATAATAGGAGAATGTACCACTACGAAGTTTTTTTTTACTGTGCCGTACTTTAGACCACAGAGTACTCGTATTATATAGCAAATTCAGCAACTAAATGTAAATGAGTGATAATGCGACCTTTTTGAATTATGGCAGGTCAGTGTGAAGTTACCTTAAACTTAATATTTCTTAAGGACGCGTCAAACCTTCCCACCTAGTTTGCAGGGTTGATACCAAACCTAATAAAGGTACATAAAACATTACATTATAATGTATTTCTTTAGAATTAAGTTTATCTGAATATGTATTGTATGTGGGAATTGGATTAGCTGTCGATACTTTTACAGAAGCGTTCATAATGAACATGTGTGTGTGTGCTACATGTCGCTTCCTTACGTGTACACTTCTCAGAGTTTATGCAATACTTTATTTCTATTTCTATTTCTATAGAAGCAGATTCACTTACCGACTGCGCTTGCCCATAGTCGTGGTTGTGACATCTTGTATATTGACTATTTATATTACCTGTAAAAAAACATGCGTATTAATTACGTATACTGTACAAAGCTAGATCTAATTTCAGCCCATCGCTGGGCACAGGTTTTGGGACAAAGAATAAATAATAGTATAAGTACAGTCCAGTGCGAGGCAACCCCTAAATAGGCCACTCCGGAGTGGCACACGGCATCTACTTGTAACGGAAAGCATAATCGCGGAGTGAGCGGCGCCTGATATGGGTAAAATTTGAGAGCCTAGAAAAAGACATAGGATAGTTTGTATCCCGGAAAATTACAGTTCACGCGGCATAGCAATAAATGAATTCTTGGCAGACGAAGTCGCGGGCAAAAGCTAATATTTTACATTCATCATTATCCCAGCCTATAATGTCCCACTCTCCCATTGCTGTGCACAGGCCTCCCCTCAGAATGAGAGGGCTTGGGCCGTAGTTTTCATGCGGGCCCCGTGCGGATCGGGAACTTCACATACACATTGAATTGTTTCGCTGGTTGTGCAGGTTTCTTCACGATGTTTTCCTTCACCATAAAGCTCGTGGTAAATTTAAAATGTGATTTCGCACATGAATTTCGAAAAACTTAGAACTGCGAGCTGGGGTTTGAACCCACGATCCTCTGCTTGAGAAGCGATAAGTAGGTCAAACCACTAGGCCACCACGGCATATTATATTGCCTCGGACTTATATACTTGAGGAAGCTTTTGGGCTTTTTTACTCGACTGCGAAGAAGGAGGGTTATGTGTTTGACGCGCATGTATGTATGTATGTATGTCTATTCCTATGTCCTCTCGCAAATACTCAACGGCTGAACCGATTTTGATAACTGATTCATCTTAATGACGCGAGTGATACTGGGTACATGAAATTCTTAAAAAAACAAAATGGCTGATTTATGGCGCCAAATTGTAAGTTTTCAAAATTTGTTTTTTATTCAAACCTATCAAGTGGGATATCAAATGAAAGCTAATAATTAGCCCGTTCTAAATATATAAGTTATAATCGTTTTAATATACGATTATCACAGAAAAGTGTGAAATAAAAATATAAATTAAAAAAATCGAAATACCCGACTGCTTTAAAAAATACTAAAAAGAAGAAAACAAGTCTAGTGGGCTAGAACTTTGTTTAAGTAGCTAACTTAAAGTTCAACAGTCGGGACCCATTTAAATCGTGACTCTCAAAAATTATTACCTAACGGGTAATTCGGCGCGTGGCTTTAACCCCTAAAAGTACCTAAAACCTACAGCTGCCATTATGGGCCTTAAACAATCGACATCGAATCTAGAACTAGTACAACCTGTTTCAAGTGCAAAGACTCTGAATGTATTCTTAGACAATGCGTTGACCTTGCGTTGTCTCTGTTCAAGTTGAGTTGAGAACTTTTGCGTAGGCGCATATAATTGTGTTAAGTTAATATAATAGGTAACTAAGAGAGTGGCCTGGCCATGCGTCCCGGTACGACATATTAAATAGTTGTTTATTTTATATAAACACTAGCTTTTGCCAACTATAAAATTTTCCGGGATAAAAATATCCATGTCTTTCCCAGGGTCTCAATTTTTCATACCAATTTTTTTTTCAGAAGTTAAATAAAAATGAAGAGGTAAAGAACATACATGCATACATTAAATTTATAATTTAGCCTATTGGTACAAATGGACCCACTTCCTTAAAAAAATCTTAATCTAGGGGTCTATAACTCAGTTAAGTAGGTAACTTAAAGTTTAACAGTTGGGTCCTAATTGAGAATTTTTAAGCCGGATTTTTAAGTCACATGACTATATATATAGACAGAAACTATTTTTTTTCTGTTTAGTGTTTCTTAAGTTTATTGATTATTTAATTTCCCATTTTTAACATCCGTTTCTGCGTATCTCACACACGCGTTGCATCACGCGCACGTCCTCGGAAAAATATGAATTTCGCAAAGCGACGAGAAAGTTGCAATTAGCTCTTGCAAGACACCGTAGGTACTTAAAATGCAATTAGGGAAGCTGACGGATGGCATACCATTAAAACGCGAGATGTGTATGGCCACAATCCCTTGTACACAACACAACACAACACGTAACACTATTGTCCTACTAGTTTTTACCCCGGCAACACTCGCTTAAACCTTTAAAGATCTTTAGATATATGTATGTAACCCACGGCGTGCGAGTAGGCTCACACTTGGCCGTTTTTTTTATAAAAAACAGTGATTCTTTATCTCAAATGATGAAGTGCATATGAGGTCAAGATTTTTCTCATTGGTCCAGTAACGTACAGTCGCGGAATGAAAAGGTTTGACCACCTTAAGGTCTATTTTTGCTTGTCCAGTATAACTGCTTTATCGACCGAGTATGCCATATTCCGTCATAATGTCATTCAAAAAGGTAACATGTGCTTGCATCGTGTAAACGAATTGATTTGAAAACTGGTCCACCTTTTCATTCCGCCACTGTACCTATATTCACTCTGGCCTTGAATACCTAGCCCTCAATTTGCATTATAAAAGATGAAGCCAAGCGCTTTGTACGTATGACCGGAATTTATAACATGAAGATGGACTCACTCCTTACGACTGATCGCGGCGGTGAAACGGAAATAAATGAATAACTTTATATAATTTTTGCGCACATCCCTTAAAATAAATCCATTGAAACTACCTAAGTGACATTTAGTTTTATTCCTGTTTCTTTCAGAACTTTGTTTGCCGGTTACCTTCGGGGATAGCATAAATCCGCTTATCTACCACAGGTAAATATTGCGTATCTGCCAAATGTATTTACAGAGGATAGTTTTAACTTCAATACATATATACAAGATACCTTGATGCCTGACTACAAAGCTCGGATTCGATCGCCGGTCGGGGCAAATAGGTACGTGTATGAAAAATATTAATTTTTGTTCTCGAGTACTGGGAGTTTTATTTATTTATTTTTATTTTTTATTCGACTGGATGGCAAACGAGCATGTGGGTCACCTGATGGTAAGAGATCACCACCGCCCATTAACATCTGCAACACCAGGGAGTTTATATAATATGTATTTAAGTTTGTACCTAACATTTACCTATTTAAGTAAGTTTATCCGTGGCACTACCCATAACAGAAGCGTTGCTTACTTTGGTACTAGGTAAATTGGTTTCAAGTGTCCTATCATATTTATAATAACGAATACCGTAAACTGCTTCAACTTTGCCCTCTGGCCCCAACATTGCCTGATTTGATTTAGAGTCGATAACTTAGCACCCGTATAGGTTTTTAAACTTTTATCTATACGGGAATTATTATTACGGGGATAAAAGTTTAAATACCTATACGGGTGCTAAGTTTTCGACTCTAAATCAAATCAGGCAATGTTGGGACCAGAGGGCAAAGTTGAAGCAGTTTACGGTATAGAGTAAATTTTTAAAATGGTTTTAATACTTATTGTTAGATACTTTCCGCATTCTGCGTATTATCTGTGTGACCTAATGCTAGTTACGCAGATGCATTATCCCTGCGGTTGTACTTTTGTCATTGCCAATACAGTCGATTTAATTAAATAAAACTCAGTGTCATTGCAACCGAGGTAAGGTCAATGTTCTTTATACTTATAGATCTGTATACGAGATTGTCTGTGCTCGTTAAAAAGAAGAGCCAAGGTGTTTTTTTTAATAAAACGATTCTCCTTTGCCAGTCCCTTTTGCGCGGTTTCTCGTAGTCCGAGAGATCACTGGTTTTTAGCTTAAACAATAACTTTTTTTTATAGACCTCAAATGCGTACCGACACTAATGCACCCTTGTTGATAAAAGTTCTTGATTTAATGTTTAATTCTTTTTTTTTGCTTAAAGTCTTTACGGATACACTACTAAATACTTGTTACATTGCCATTCACAACTTCCAACAGCTCAGATTAGATTAATAGAGTCAAAATATAAGGAACCGTGAAGATTATTTTGTGATAAATAAGAAATCGATTTTTATATCGTTTTTTAAGATAAAGAAAGAAAGAAACAACTAAGAAAATAAGACAACCTTACAAAAAAAAAATTAGAAAATTTAACGACTGACGGGCTGGTTTGGGCTTCAAGCTGGCTAAGATCAGTGCACATGCAAGAAGAACTCAAAAATACTGAACGAATTAAAAAAAAACAACATCTACACCTAATCTTGGGGACGTGTAAAGTTCTCGATGCAGACAGATTTGCGAGCGAAATCATTATATCACAATGAACACTAACAATTACATACATGTGGCTATCCTTTCGAGCACGTAAAAACCGCGGTGAGCGCTCGGCCTATCTTTATATACAGGATAAATTTTCTCAAAGTAAATCTTAGCGGGCATAACATATTCTTTTGTAACAATATTAAATTAATTTAACCAGCCACGCCTTCGTTTTTAGGAGTTTTTGAATCAAATTTGACGGTAAGTTGGGGTTTTAGATTTAAAAATGTCTTAAGTCTCTTTAAGGTTCCTTTATAAAAAAGACTGACAAGAATAATTATAATATCCATACTATACTAATATTATAAATGCGAAAGTTTGGTGTGTTTGTGTGTATATTTGTCCGTCTTTCACGTCGAAACGGAGCGACGGATCGACGTGATTTTTGGCATAGAGATAGTTTATGGGCCTGAGAGTGACATAGGCTACTTTTATCCCGGAAAAAGGCACAGTTCCCGAGGGAACAGCGCGCGATAACCGAACTCCACGCGGGCAAAGCCGCGGGCAAAAGCTAGAATAATTATAATATTATTAATATTTGTTAAACATAGGTACAACCTACAAATGTAGAAAGTAAACTTTAAAAATACAACCAATGTTTTGCCACATGGTGCAAGTAAAAAATAAATAGGTACTTTGTGATATTACTAATTATGCCGTAAGCCGTGGTGGCCGAGTGGTTTGACCTATGGCCTCTCAAGCAGAGGATCGTGGGTTCAAACCCCGGCTCGCACCTCTGAGTTTTTCGAAATTCATGTGCGGAATTACATTAGAAATTTACCACGAGCTTTACGGTGAAGGAAAACATCGTGAGGAAACCTGCACAAGCCTGCGAAGCAATTCAATGGTGCGTGTGAAGTTCCCAATCCGCACTGGGCCCGCGTGGGAACTACTGCCCAAGCCCTCTCATTCTGAGGGGAGGCCTGTGCCCTGCAGTGGGACGTATATAGGCTGCTAATTATGCCACAAGCCTGTTACTGAGGATATCAGTCTGACTGTCTGGCCATCAAGCGTAGGCTCGCACTTGATATAACATGATATAACTGACCATGTAAAATAACATCGTAGGTATTATTTTATATTTGCTAGAGTTTACCCGCGGCTTCGCTCGCGTAAACTATACGATCTGGTAGTTACAATTGAAATCCCGGGAAAAATATTTTACATAATTCACATGGGGATTCCCAAAATTTATATCGTGGTGTTCATTGAGGTTGTGTTAAGAACAATTGTGCAAAATTTCAAGACTCTAACCCGGCGGTTTAAATTTCAAGATTTTATGTATATCCCGTGGGAATATCGTGATAAAAAGTAGCCTACGTGTTATTCCAGACGTCCAGCTACCTACATACTAAATTCCATGACCCTAAGCCCAGCGGTTGTTTCAAGATTTTATTCCTAAACGCTCTTAAGTACCTAACTGAATCCGGTAGGGTAAGTCCAGCTCACGTCTTCCGAATCACAATCTCATTTAGGTGCTGTTTCACCACCCATTCATTAATTTTATTTGACGGATAAATGTGATGCCGTCTCCGTCTGTTTGAACAAAACAAACAGAGACGGCATCACATAAATTTAATCAATGGATGCCGAAACAGGGGGTTAGGCTGGGATGATGGTTAAAACTTTAATTTTAAATAGCATCTTATTTAAATCCAGCGTTAGCTACTGATCAACGTTACTTACTAATCTGTTGGCAGTCGAATCGGTGATGATAAATCGCGATAGTATCAACATACGTGTCTATGGCCATAAGAGCATAATTAATTCACATGAAAAGTCGGTCACGGAGTGCGTTATGTCATATTTACGTAACATATACATATGTGCGGGTTCGCAGTTGCATGTTAACTTAACCGGTACTTTAAGGATCGGGCTTTCGTAAGCTTTCGATAAAGTCTTGTAATTTACTACAAATAAGTAAATACAAATACAAAACTATGAAAATTCGAAGGATTTTGACTGTATAAATGTGTTTAATTTTTTAACGGATCACCAAAATTAAAATTTAACTAAATGTAAGTAGAACTTATTAACCTTACTTGCAGAATCAGAATCAGAAATAATGTTCTTTGTAGAACATAGGTAGGCTGTAAGATACAGAGTTGTTAAAAACATTTTGTGATCTTCTATGTCCTGCCAATGGGCGTACAAAACATTAAATAGGCTGGTAGAAATACAAAATTAAACACACTCCAGATGTCAAATAAACTTCAAAAATATAATCAATTGAAATTAAATTAAAACCATATCGAAAATACAAACTGAGACATGGATGCACAGAAAAACCAAAAAAAAGAGACCAGACCAGACCAGGAGAGACTTTTTCTGGCTTTTCTGTGCATCCATGTCTCAGTTTGTGTTTTCGATATGGTTTTACGGGATGGCCGTAAAAGTAACCAATTTGGAGTTGAAATAAAAAATACAAAAAGACTCCAAATAACCCATCATTATTTCATTTGAAAATTATAATTAAATTAGAATTTGATATTATATTAATAAAATTAAAATTTGTAATCAAATAAAAAAATTGTAATTACATAAATTATTTACAAATTGAAATGCGTTTATCCCGTATGATTTCCGTGGGTACATTTTTGTTGACATGGTAGAAAATTTTGTTACAGTTTCCAGGTTATCTTGTACAAGTAGAGGACGTCTAAAAAATAATCGAAAATGTCATCAAATTCTTCAGCCTATTCGTGAATAAGTTTTTGGTGAAAAATTCATTTTTAATACAAATATTTATGTTGACCGTACTTTTTGTTGACTATGCTTGTATTGTTACCCAAATTTCATTTGCATACCAAATTTCAAGTCGATGCCATTAACCGTTGAAGAGTTCTGTCCTGTGGAGACGATCCAGGCTGGATTACCAGGATGTCACTACCAGATTATTGTATTGTCACGTTATTTACATAAGTATACCAAATTTCAAGTCAGTCCAACTAAGTTGGTCGAATTTAACTTGCAAGATCTGATTACAGACAGACAGACAGACAACGGGACAGGTGAAACTAAATAAAAGCTTGTAAAAAAAAATTACCACGGAAATGAGACGGTTGAAACGCTCCAATAAGGTTCTCTATCGTTTGCCCGAATGCATCGTTTTCTAGAATTTTCATTTGCCATAAAGTAATTTATTTCTGAAATAGTAATTTCTTCAGAGTTGATATTAAACTAACCTAACCTAACCTACTGCATTCTATATGATGACATTTAAAAAAACCTGAAAACAGCACGCTTCTATATATTTTATGGCAAACGTTGTTATGGAAAGTGAAATTCGGGCAAGTAAAGGTAAACGCTCCAATAATGATCCGAATACTGAATACCTGCTTGCCATTCAGATCTTCCCACGGGATCGATCGGGATGTACGCACGTTCATAGTCAAAATACCACAAACAGGACTTATCACGCTAAAACACACGAGTAATTTACCTCGACGTTTCGACCACATTACAGTGGCCGTGGTCACGAGTAGGCTGAAGTGTGTAGGGTGTCAAGTCAGCCTAGCAGCGCGAGTCCTTCGAACTACCCGCACTTGATCACAAATAGTACCGGCACTCGTATCACAAACTACCCGCACTTGGTCATATTTATTTGTCACCCCATCACACCGACACAACACTAACAACGAGCGTCTCTCCGAACATTCATCCCGACGGCGACACTTATTTGTAACAGGATTCCACGAAGATGAAAGCTTATATCCATAATTATTACTCGTGTTTGTTTAGCGTGATAAGTCCTGTTTGTGGTATTTTGATTGAGTGAAAATCACGAATGTTTAAAACGTTATACGCATGTACAATCCCATCTGACGGTTATAGACATGTAATTTTGCACAGATTTTTCCATGCAACGAAATGGAGACCGCGGTACACTTGGTAGTTTTTATGGATGAGTGCCGTACCGGAGTGACCGTACTCGATAGCGAAGGCGTAAATTATTTGTACGGTCACTGTAGTCTTATGGTATTGATACTGTACGGTATGTATATGGTACCTATTAGGTCTGTTCAGGCAACAAGGCCACAGTGTATTGGCTTGCCTTGCACAATCTGCTTAGCATGCGTTTGTCGAACCGAGTGCTGTAACACCAGCTTAATGGTTGGGCGAGGCGGAAAGAACCCAGAGGTGACAACAGGTTTGACTCGGCTCTCTGCATGGCAAATAGATTGTCGAATTTGTGCTTGACTTGTTGTTAACAGACGAAGCGTAAGAAAACGGTTAAGTTCGTGTCGAACTACGTATAATACGTAATGGACGAGTGTCACTGTAATATACGGGGTGCAGAGTAGGTAGTGAGAATATTTTTACAAGAATTTTTGAAGAAAGATTTATACGGCATGTAAACTGAGTATGTAAGTTCTGCTAAAAAAAGAGCTTTTTGCTAACTGTATTTGAGTTGTCATCCAACTTACATAGTATATAGCAAATTACAAGTCAATCCGACCACTGGAAGCGGTTCAAAATGACCTTCCAAGATTTGACCCAACAAACAGGGCAAGTTAAACAAAAGCTCGTAAAAGCATGGATTTCATGTTTATGTTGATTCAAGTCCTAATTTCGAAAGCTAGTTAACCGCGTAATTATCATTAGTTATTCCGCCAGATATGGTCAAGACGTTACATAGATGTTGGCAACTAAATTGGTGGTTGGCCAACCTAAATGATCAGCAATAAAGGTCAATTGACTGTAAAAGATTGTACGTCGTTTGTTTTTCGGCAATTTTAAAGCTTTAATGGTTATGAAATAGGCGTGTGATTATTTTCTTATTTAATAAAGTTTATTGGTTCTTAAGGTTCCGTAGTAAATTATTATTATTATTATTCCCCTCAATGGCGGCCTTAAGGCTTGGGCCAATGTCAGTTAAATTAAAGATAAATGTTCTTCTTCTTCACGTTGTACGGTGATTGTAGTTTTTGCAACCTGATAGCAAATTTTTTTTAGCATTGATAGTCCCTGAGCAAAGCCGCGGACGGACAGACAGACAGAGAGATATGGCGAAACTATAAGGGTTCCGTTTTTGCCATTTTGGCTCTGGATCCCTAAAAACCCGAAACGCCTCCAAAATAACTAAAAAAACGAAAAATAACTAAATATGTTTCAGGATGCAATTTTAACTTTATTATTGGTATGGCTTAGTAGAACATTGCCTAACAGTAGATATTGTCTTAGTAATCTATGTGTGAATGACATATATTACTTTTTATTTGGCATTCGTAATGTGAACATAGAACAACTGATCGTACCTCAAACGAAATGGAACACTTTTATAAGACTTTTTGCTGGCTGTATTTTAAGTGCAATAGTGTGGCGTCGTAGCAACTTGACTCCCACCGGGTTGCTTAAATTTTTTACGAGACGTTAGTCATGATAGATGTGTGTGCCAAAAGTTGTGCACACTTAACTCAAGCTTTTCACTATCCGGGATGCGTAGCGCAAATGATCACTCTAGTGTAAATATCCAATGCAAATATTTTGGGGGTGAATAATCGATCTAGTTGGTCGCATAACTCTAAGGAAACTCGGGTTTTGGAGTTTTAGTACTACATACATCGTCATCAGCTGGAAAACGCCGACTGTTGAACAAAGGCCTTCGCCTGGCTCTGTGCACGACATCAGCGCCACCTAGCGTCCGTAACTTTTATGGCTCTGATGCTCTGACGTTTTGAAATTTCATCGCGAGATTGTGACAAAAATCAAACTTTTAACGTATTAATTTATAATACAAAATTACTGTGATACCGTGATTTGGGTTTATTCAAAAAGTGTGTTTTATTTTCGTTATGTCAGAGTTTGTTTACTTCATGTTTGTACTTTTACTGTAAAACGAAAAGATAAAGCTATCTTATTGGTTTCTTTGAATAAAAGTAAAATTATATAATTGTTCTTATATCGCTAGTAATAAATTAAATATATCGTTTTCAGATCAAAATGAGTATCATTTTGAAGACCGGTTTTGTGAGTATCACTCAATATAAAATTTCAACCACAAACCGTTTCATAAGGAAAATTGTTGCTGGACTTGTCCGAGATGTAGAGGAATTAAGAACAAAACAGGGACAGTGTTTAATAATTCAAGCTCGCATCATAACACAAACATCTATTACTAAAATTAGGTAGTTAAAGTCTATACAAATTGCTTTGTTAATGACAGATTCATATGAGTATGACAGATGACAGAGCCAGAACTATTTCTACTTTTGGCCACCATGAGCGCTGCGATAGATTTCATCACCCCCACCTAGTACTTCGCACCCTCCCAATACCGCTATATAGGAATGTTGACGCCATTAAAAAATAATTCGAAGACACGACTCCAGTAATAAAACGCTTAATTTTAGATTGGTACGGATTAGCCCGAAACATGTCGAGCTAAACTCGATTTAAGATGTGATTATCCTGGTCATTACATTTAATATGAGTGAGTCTCACGGTAGTTTCATGTTCAAGATTTACAATAATTATCATTTATTTCACAATACGCCTTAGGTATTAATGTCTTCTTGACAATAGATTTGAATTTGGTATTCGTGACATCAGTAATAATTTTTGGAAATTAATAAAAAAAAAACCTATGCAATTTCCCAGAAACGACTTTTTGGTTGTAGTTCTCTGGAAAAACACATGTTTTCGTATTTTAGCTCGGAAGACGCTAGGTTTCCCAGGTACTTCCTCAAAATTAGACCATAGTTTTAACGCAATACAACTGTGTAAGGCATAGCACATATACGTGTAAAATTCACTCGAGGCATATCATAAACAATACCTGCCGAAATATTCGCTCACTCCCACAAAGCCCAACAAAAATTAGGGAACAAAGTTAAATCACCTTTGATAAAACGCGGCCGAACCTTTCTGTACCTCAAAGGACGTTAGATTTTAAGGAACGTTAAAAATATGGAGCAAGAATTCGGGTCCGCTCCAATGGACAATTACAAGGAAGGGAGGGAAACCCGAAGCTTGATACCCACTGTTAGGATGCTGATACACTTGGCGGGATATAATGCTTTAGAATATCTAGTTGGCCATTCTCATTTTTCTGTGCATTGATCTAAATACCGTTTCATATTTTTTCCTGCATAAGCGACATGGTGATTAGACTGTTAAGCGTACAAATGTGAAACAATCAATTTTGATTTTATTACCGTGTCATTATTGTGAAAAAAAAAGTAACGGAAATTAGATTGGTGATATTTTAGAGGTGTTGATAAACTTAAGCATTCACTTGTAATGAGCATAGCGAATGTTACATTATAACAAATTAAATTATAACAATTAAATTGTAAAAGCTCACAAAACAAACAGGCCCTATACTACGAAGTGCAAAATTCGAACTTCGTATCTTGCCGTCTCGCTTATGCTTATGTTATTTAATACGAGAGTGAGACGGACGGTACGATACGAACTTCGATTTTCGATTTTCGTAGAAGCCCACCAGGAGCGAGCATTCTAACGAAGTCCTAGCGAGCATTCATGCAAAAACGACGGAAAGATTGGAGCTTTTTGCCAAGCATCCATCCTACAACAAAGTGACATTTTGGCAAGCAATAACTAGAGCGTTCCCTTGAATTTATTTTTTATTTTATTTATTCAGGAGAACAACAGCGTTACAATTCATTTTAATTCTAATTTGGAATGGAATGGATTTTTTTTGACGACATAAGGGTACCCCGGTTTGTTTTGTTAATATTTTAATAGTTCTTTTGTGACTAAGAGTTTAAATGTGTTTCTGACGGAATAATCGTGTAATGTTCACAGCAATGCATATTTGGCTCTATGATAGGCTCTGTTCTTTGTTCTGTTATAAGTGAATGCTCCAGTTAATCAGCACCTTTTATGGTCTCTAACCATTACACCGTATCATACCTTGACCGTAACAGCAACGTGTCAGCAGGCAAAAATATATTCTTTGTATTAAGATTGGTTTTTTGAAATCTTATTGTATTTTTTATTTCAATTCCAAATTTTTACTTTTACGGTCATCCCGTAAAACCTAAATTGAAAATACAAACTGAAATATAGATGCACAGAAAAACCAGAAAAATAAGACCATCACTGGGAATCGAACCCAGGTCCTCGGTAATCCGCACCGCGTGCTACATCGCTACACCACTGATGGTCAACGGTACCGACACGAATTTCCCCTATGCACCTCATATCTCAGCTTGTTTGTTTCTTATTTAGCCACTTAAGCAGTGACGCTAGCGACATCTATGCCGTAGCCCTCATCGAGAACTTTTTTTTTTTTTCGGCACTCCATTGGAACTAACCGCTCACCCGGGCAAGAGATATCGTTACTAAGCAATCAAATTATGATTGGTTTTTTGGAATCTTTTTGTAAGTATTTTTTATTTCAATTCCAAATTTTTACTTTTACGGTCATCCCGTAAAACCTAAATTGAAAATACAAAATATATATTCTTTGTATCGAAAAGTATGAGACCATGCCCATTTCCACGTCTCTTAACCATCCGTCGCCGTCGCGTGTCATGTATGCGCTTCACATTCCGTTCCTGACACGGTATTACGGTCATGGCATGATACGCTGTAGTGAATAGAGACCTTTAACCGGGAACGGTAAAAGCTGGTTCTACGTTAGAGTATAATTTTAATCGCTTCCCAGTGTATCTTCAGCCTGAATTTCCAAGCTGAAAATACTTCCCTAGCTGACACAACGTACCTTTCGACCATTGTGCAGCAACAATGCCATGGCCATGAATAAACGCTCTGGATTGTTCCTTCGCCCTTAGCTCACACAAAAGGGCATGATGAGATTTTCCCTTCAGCTCGTGGAAACATGGTGGAAAGTCCTCGTGTAACGTTAGTTTGTACGGTTGCGTACAGTGAGAAAAATAACACCCCTCTTTTTCGTCGGGGGTTAAAAAAGGGCACGAGGCGTCACGTGCAGGCAACACCCGACCATCTGGGGGTGAGTACACTGGACATGAGCGCAAGTGTCATCGTGATGCTACTAAAATCATCTGTAGACGATGCCAAGGCCCAAGGCCTATTATTATACTAGACAGTAACCATGAATACATGACAATAAAGCGTGTAAATATCTGGTACCGCACTATTTCTAGCCGGTAGGACGTGTCAGATATTTTTGCGCGCTCCGCTGGCTGATATTATTAAAATATAGATGCACAGAAAAACCAGAAAAATAAGACCAGCACCGGGAATCGAACCCAGGTCCTCGGTATTCCGTACCGCGTGCTATACCGCTACACCACTGCTGGACTTATTTTTTTATAATACGTTACTTATTATCATTCTATTTATAACACACCAATTTTCTCTTCATATAAAGTGTTACCACGACGTTACATACAACTTGTTATTGACTTGATTCCGCTATAAATATACCATAAACGCGACCAACTTACATTTACAGCCGAAACTATCGATGATAAGCCGAAAAACTAAATTCGAACTACAAATATAACTTTGCAGAACCACAAGTTCCACTTAAGGCGGGAAATTGAGGGTGAAATCTCCTGAAATCAGCCTTGGGTGGAAAGGGACGGCTGTACACGTTTGTATAGCGGCGTCTCTTTCTACGGGGAATCGTTCGATGTCCCTGGCTTGAAATATTAGTACTTGTTTATGTTTACATCTGAAGTATGTATTAATTTCCCTCGGTGATCAGCAAAGGCATGTTGCAGAGACACCGACTGTGCGATTATTTGTTGCGTTTATGCAATTTTAAGTGGGTCACTTTATAAGGTTATGTTAGTTGATTACTTGAAAGTATGTTAGTGTATTTTCAACTAGCTGTTACTCGCGGATTCGCTCGTGCGAACCATTAGGTTTGGTAGTTGAATTTTGGTTCCGCGTTTTTACTAAATTCCCACGCAAATTCTCGAAAAATACACCGTAAGATTCATTTACATTGTATGACCCCTGTAAAAAGTTTGTCTCCTGACGACACTGGGCGTTTAATGTTCATAAATCAAAATTTTGACTTGGTCGTCAGGAGGCTATAGATTTAGCGATATGTACCGATATTTTTGAGATCTTCCGGGAATAAAAAGTAACCTGGATGTTATTCCCAAGATCCAGATATCTAAATGCCAAATGTCATTCTAATTCTGCCCGCCGTTTTAGCGAGATAAACACATATTTTTGCATACAAACATTCACAAACTTTTGCATAGTAAGTATAATATTAGTTGGATATGATATGATAATGATACCCGGTTGTATTTGTTACTATACTTGCTAAGTTCGTATGTAGTCATAACCAACTATTTAAGTAATAGTACATTGCGCATTAAGGGGCGTAAAAAGGGGATTACTAATGAGAGTCTATTAGATTAGAAGCCCGACGCCGGAGGCGGAGGGCTTTTAATGACTCGAGTTTGTAATCCCCTTACGGCCGTGTATAATTGCGAGGAAAAAATGCAAAAAATTAAATTATTTTGTGTCCATACACTACACATCTCGGCAAAAGAAAGGCGCTAAGATAACAACTGAATAAAATAATGGCTACCCGCCAATACAAAGTTCGTTACGTACCGTCCCTCTCACTCTCGTATTGAGTAATATTAGCTTCTGGAAAACGATATGAACTTCTTCTCTTCAGAGCAACACAACCGTACACCATGCTACCAGATGTTAGTCTAACATCTGGTAGCTTGGACTTACATCTGGTGGCAGATGTTAGACTAACATTTGGTAGCATGGTGCATGGACTAACATCTGGTAGCATGGACTTACATCTGGTGGCAGATGTTAGACTAACATCTGGTAGCAGGCTCTGGTTGAGTTCGAAACGCGTCAGTGTAGTGTGGCGGTGGTGATTTGTTTGTGTGATTTTTGTGTTTTCTTACAGTGTGGTGGTGGAGGAACTGCATGAACACGCATATTTTGCACAAACTTAGCTATAATAAGGTCGCGGGTGAGCAAAGAAATTCCTTTAGTTCATCAATTAAGTTTTGTTTGTGGCAGACCTTAAGCCTCAGAGGTTTGTGGGGGCCTTAATCACGTCACGTTTGCAGTCACCTTAGAGAATTTTAATTCGACAAAGTCACTTTGCCTTTGATCAAACTAGATGTAATAACATGTACATTAAAATTATATTTGAAGGGAACAGGTTAGTTTTAAGATCCTACCTTGAAATTTTGTAACTGGGACCCAGGGTCTCTACTACGAAGTGCAAAAGTCGAACTTCGTATCTTGCCGTCCCGCCGACGCTTATATTATTTAATACGAGAGTGAGAGGGACCGTACGATACGAACTTCGATTTATAACTGTTGATTGATTTAAACTTTATTTTCTCCACACAAATTTAAACGGATACAAACAAGAAACACATGTCATGTTATACTAATACAGTTAATGGATACTGTCGTTTTTGTGTTCGAAAATAGACTATGACATGTCCGTGGAGCTATTTAAGCATCTTGTTGACCCAAAGCCACACCCCGCATTTTTATTTAGGTAAGTATAAACTAATCAACATAAAAAAGTTAAAAAGGCTCCGATATTGTAATTTCCAAGTTCAATATCTAAGAAACTGGCAAACGAGCAAGAGGTTCTCCTGATAGTAAGATCCATCCCAGCCTATACACGTCCCACTGCTGGGCACAGGCCTCCTCTCATAACAAGAGGGCTTGGGCCATAGTTCCCACGCGGGCCCAGTGCGGATTGGGAACTTCACACGCACCATTGAATTGCTTCGCTGGTTTGTGCAGGTTTCCTCACGATGTTTTCCTTCACCGCAAAGCTCGTGGTAAATTTTAAATGTAATTCCGCACATGAATTTCGAAAGACTCAGAGGTGCGAGCCGGGGTTTGAACCCACGACCCTCTGCTTGAGAGGCGATAGGTCAAACCACTAGGCCACCACGGCTTCGGGGGTAAGAGATCACCACCGCCCATAAACTGCATCACCAGCTGCAGACGCGTTGCCAACCTAGAGGCCTAAGATGGGATACCTCAAGTGCCAGTAATTTCACCGGCTGTCTTACTCTCCACGCCGAAACACAACAGTGCAAGCACTGCTGCTTCACGGCAGGATTAGCGAGCAAGATAGTGGTAGCAATCCGGGCGGACCTTGCACAAGGTCCTACCACCTGCAAAGAGTGCAGATGAGACAGATGTATCTCACTATAATCTCAATATTTACCACAGCGGAGCGTGCAAAAATATCTGACACAGCGGAGTGTACAAAAATATCTGACACAGCCAACCGGCCCTAAAAATGGAGTGGTATCGTTACAGATATTTATGCACGCTTTGGTGTGTCAGATATTGGTGTTGGTGACTGTACAACAGCCTATTACCTTGTACAGTCAGCAGCAGAAGTGGATGAGCAGTTACGGTGCACAAAATGATATACACACGACTCTACTGTCAAGGTAATAAGATAGTAGATACAATCCGTGAGCTCTTAGAAAAACCTTCGGGTTTCGGGGTAAATCGGAAGGATTCGTTAGTAGAAAACTTCGATCATCAATAAAGGTAGAAAATGACAATTGTCTTTTTGACTTAGTAGCAATCTATCACGCGAAGAGTGCACTCGTTGTGTATTGATTGATTTATATAGAGCAGTTAAAGCCACCACTTACATATTTGGGGAGTCAATTTAAACAGGGTATTTCTGTAAATAGCCAATCACGGGAAATTGTTTATACAAATATTTTGTAAAGAAGCTGAAAGTTTCAAGAAAATTGTTGATCGTAAATATTTATAATAAGGTTCAAGACCGAGTTATAGAAGCAACGGGGATTTCGGTAAGTACATTAAAAAGTATTAAACGAAAGCAGACCAAAAAAAATCATTTGACATACCCAAGGGAAGCAAATACAGTATAACAACAGCTCTATACATATACTTCCAAATAAAAGTAGTGTGTTAAGGCGGGGTGTTCTGTATTTAAATTAACGATGGAAGAATTCGAAAATGCTGATTTTGTTTTATTTGTATCATGACAAAAAGTCATATTGTGTTAAAATTAGAAAAAGAAAGAAACTTAATATTATTACAGTAAGGTTTATTTTGTAATGACGGTTATTCTTTACATAACTTTTTACGGTAACTTTGAAAAGTTTTACAAGTTGATAACAGAACAGAACCGCGTATCACGATCGCGTGTCATCGGCAATACCCGAAGCATGCTTCTAAAATCCGAAGGTTTTTTTAAGAGCTCACGGAGTGTACTCGTACTTAGATTTTGAGCATCATAACGCACATCTACTGTGGTCTACTACCCTAAAAAAATCGTTTGCATGTCATAAAACAATAATGCCAATAGACGTGTCTGTCAAGTTGAAAGTTCTACTTTAGCGACATATTCGTTTGATAGGAACTTGTTTAAAAATTGATAGACCACTTATTTGGCTGATGGTACCTAAAGCCGCGGGCGAAGGTGTCGTTCTATAAAAGCGCACGGTTGTGTTATGCGATAAAGCTGCGGTAAACGCAATGCGTTTGACGCACATTAATTTGCATCAGATAATTTAATTACCAAACATTGTCTTACGTGGTTAAATTAGATGTGCGTCAAACGCAGCGTTTATCACATAAAACAACTGAGCGCTTAAAGCATTATAGCACTAAGTTGTATTTACATATGACGGCATAGCGTTTGTTTTAGCCGATTTGTCTAATGACGAACCTGATGTGCCACTTTCTACTAGCATTATGCGGACGGATGACATAACAGTGTGAACTGAGTGTGTGTTTTTACATATGCAACTCGGATCTCTTACTCGATCATGTTAGGAATAACCCGCTAAGTACCGGTCTAACTCGCTGAGGGTTTCGTTGAATACCGTAAACTGCTTCAACTTTGCCTCCTGGCCCCAACATTGCCTGATTCGATTTAGAGTCGATAACTTAGCACTCTTATAGGTTTTAAACTTTTATCTACACGGGAATTATTATTATGGGGGGATAAACGTTTAAAAACCTAGAAAGGTGCTAGTTATCGACTCTAAATTGAATCAGGCAATGTTGGGGCCAAAGGGCAAAGTTGAAGCAGTTCACGGTATCCAGTGTTACGAGTAGCAGGGCGTTCTTGTAAGCAAAGTTGTACGCGTCGTGGGTTTATTTTAGATGGTTACTATAGCCATGTAAGGTTTCAGATTTTTCTTATTGATTGAGCTAGTAAACGTCCGAGTGCTCGACACAATTATGCCCAATAGATGACACACTGCTGTCATCTCTAATGCTAATGAGATAAGATTAAAAATGCCAACTATTGGGACAGTGACGAGCACTTGTACGTTTACTTTAAAAGCTTTATAACAAATTTTAAGTTTTTAGGATAACTGGGATTACCAGACTGATTCGCCGGCAATTTTTACGGAACTTTAGGTATTTTAATTAACGACTATCTTTTGATTGCTTTAAATTAGTTGGCAATTTGTTTTTTTTTAACGTGACTAACAAAACTTAGCACTTTACGACTTAATTTTTTTTAAATTATAAACTACTTTTACTTTCACTTTCCAGAATTAGTTAACCTGGAATAAGCAAAAAAATAGGACTTTTATTACACGTACTAACCCCTACAATGCACAGCATAAACCACTGGAGCTAGAAAGTTAAAATTTAGCAAACAGCTTCAACTTTGCCCTCTGGCCACAACATTGCCTGATTTGATTTAGAGTTGCCATACTATTGTCTCATACCAAACGCATACTTCAGAAACTTTACTACTATACCTTGACAACTTCGTACTAACTACACTCGGTCGATCTCTGTCGTAGGGGCCTCTTCTCCCTTTATCAAGTTTTTTATTAGTTTTTTTAATAAGTGCGGCAAATTCTAACTGCAACAGGGCCCTACCAAGTGTCGCATACCTTGAGGTACCAATCCGAGCCTACATACGTCCCACTGCTGGGCACAGGCCTCCTCTAAGAACAAGAGGGCTTGGGCCATAGTTCCCACGCGGGTTCAGTGCGGATTGGGAACTTCACACGCACCATTGAATTGCTTCGCAGGTTTGTGCACGTTTCCTTACGATGTTTTCCTTCACCGCAAACCTCGTGGTAAATTTCAAATGTAATTCCGTACATGAATTTCGAAAAACGAGCCGGGGTTTGAACCCACGACCCTCTGCTTGAGAGGCGATAGGTCAAACCACTAGGCCACCACGGCTTACCTTACCTTGAGGTACTTAACAATATTTTGAAAATAGTTTTTATAATCATCTACATAACTAAAAATTTCATCGTTTATAGTTTAACTTCGACGAGCAGAAGCAGGCCTAAAAGGAGGTGGCGGGACGATTTGGAGCGATTCCAGCCGGACTGGCGACATTTTGCCGATTATCAAACATAGCTAAGAAATTCGCCTTCACATAAAAACCGTTTTGAGAGCTACGTGCCACGGACAGAGAGAGACAGACATTGGCATCAAGCTTGTAACACCCCACTTTTAGCGTCGGGGGTGAAAAATTATTTTCTGATGAGTAACTAAACTGTTGTCTTGCAAGGCAACACAAACAAACACAATTTGACAAGACAATTTGATGTATACAATTTGAAGAAGTACCTACATTTTTCCTGAGTTTTCCATTGCCCTTGCTATACCTATCTTTCGGAATTGTTCGTCTTATACCGGGTGTGGCCTGTAATACGAGCAAATAATTAAAACATAGATCGTACCGTGGTGGCCTAGTGGTTTGACCTATCGCCTCTCAAGCAGAGGGTCGTGGGTTCAAACCCCGGCTCGCACCTCTGAGTTTCTCGAAATTCATGTGCGGAATTACATTTGAAATTTACCACGAGCTATGCGGTGAAGGAAAACATCGTGAGGAAACCTGCACAAACCTGCGAAGCAATTCAATGGTGCGTGTGAAGTTCCCAATCCGCACTGGGTCCGCGTGGGAACTATGGCCCAAGCCCTCTTGTTCTGAGAGGAGGCCTGTGCCCAGCAGTGGGACATATATAGGCTGGGATGATGATGATGATGAGATCATACTCGTCAAACTGTACACCATTAGTTCAGCGACGTTTAAAAATAATGGAGTCTTTAGATTTTCCCTTTTTCATACAAATTAAATACTGTAATAAATGTACGCCATCCTAGAACCCAACTGACGTCGCACACATCAAGCATTTCGCTTTACATTGCTTCTTCGAATAAACTTTAAACTGTAATAAAAACTAAAAAAACTAATTATTTTTAAAAGTTGCTGTTGCTGGTCCTTCTCAAAAATAATAAAAATTGTGAATATGTTACTAATTTTCATGTATTTTTTGGTTTATTTGTGTACATTTTATTGTTTCTGTGTCTTCTGTATTAGTGAATAAATGTCTTCTTTCTTTCTTCCTCAAGGTCTCAAAATAAGCTGATAAGCTCGTTTAGGTACCTACTTAATTGTTATAACAAAGAAAACTTCCGAAACCGTAAATGTTAGATATTTTTTTATTAAAAAAAATATTTTTGGTGTTTATTTCTAATTTATTTATTTCGGTACTAGTGGCAAATTTATTATAAGTTTTAATTGTGATTATAAATAAGCATGATTATAATTCGCATTGCATCTACAAGAGCCACGTAGCTTAAAAAGAGTTGTTTTATTAAAAACATGAAACCCCTGTTACATAATCCTTTTGACTGTTTGGATAGTCGTAAGCTTATGAAAATATGGTTTTATCTAAGTTTAAAACTAATTACGGAGACCAAGTATCAAGATTTTAAATTACAAAAGTATAAGTTTAATTGAGCTTAGACTGTAAGTTAGCCGAAGCGGCCATCGCTCTGAGCACGACTTCAAAAGTAAAAGTTTTTATTCCAGAAACATCGAAAATGTGATTTCTATGCTACTAAAGAAAACAAGCCTTTGAAATTTCTAATATTTAAACGTGTAGTCGAAATCAAACACTATGATTTCAAATTGTCCACAATTTTTTAAAAGTAACGTCGAATTTGTTTTCTGTGCAAAATTAAAAATAGAAGAGCGACTGCAATTGAAAAAAGAATCCAGTTTTTTATTGAACAAAAATACAGGCACAAAACATTCGCAGCCGTTAAAAATAAAAAATAAACTCACGCAATTTCTCGTGGGGCACTGCACCGTTCGATATTCAAACGCGACTGAAATGTCTGTACACGGTACGATACTGCGGCTCTCGCGCAGGTGAAGTGAACGCCTGTCGCCACTCTTGTTTCGCTGTACTAACCGCACAATTGCGAACACCTTGCTGCCACCAAGAAAACAAACTAATTATATACCTCTTTAAACCAGCAGGTGTGTTCTTCGTCGTGTGCATTGAACTTTGCGGACATTTAAATGTAGGTATTTGTTATGCTCATCGGCGCTACGCGCTGTGCATGCAACGGTTTCAAACTATTGATAATTCTGAAAAGAACTAACTTAGAAATATTAACTTAACAACTTCGATCGTAACTCAGAAGCGGTAGCTGTTATATTTATATGCTTGCTGGCCAACGGCAGTCTTTTGTTTCAAACTAGACGAAAACGTTTGGGGAGTTGTAGCTTTATCATACGACGCGTGACATGTGTACTAAACGCTGTGCAAGCACACTATTATTTTACGGAATTTGAAAAGCTATTTGCCAACCGATTTAACTATAATTTCTGAGGAGTTACATTAAACACAGTATTTGTTTCTCACAGTAAGGAAAAATTTGTTTGAAGTTGCACCTAGTTTTGGTAAGGACGTAGACTTACTTAGGATGCACTGATTAAACGCGAGCAGTTTTAGCGCACCGTTTTCTCCAAGCGATACTTTAAGAAGGCACGGTGCACTAAAGTCGCTTGCGTTTAATTGTAGTCTGTGTTATGCCGTAAAGCTTTTTTTGAGCAAGTTCTTTACATTGCGGGGCTGCTTCGCGATGGATTTATAAGTGATAGTTCAGCGACGGCGATGTACCGCCCTCGCACCATGTTTTTCGAACCGTTTAAATGAGACTAGTCTGAATATAAAAAATAAATAAAAGTAGAATATAAATGGCGTCATGGGTAGGTAGCTAGGTATACAAAACCAATTGATTGTGGTGCACTATTTGATGACACTGCAATTCGAAAGCTTTCGAACTTTTTAAAATTTGAGTCGAGTTATGTGACATTTGTAAAAGAGAGCCCTAAAATTTTTACCAGACTAATTTCAACCATAGTGTTAATGCTTTTGTCTAGCATTAACAACCTGAGCTCGACACTAAATTTAGATCACGTTCAAAATTTCACCCTTCATAAGTAAAATCTAGTCAAGTACCTATTAGTTAGAGCGAAAATAAGGGAAGTAAGAAAAAATGTTAATACCCGACGTTTACTTAGAGGTCTAGTGTATCTTAACTACTAAACTTATATTTCAGATTGCTTTATTTAACTTTAGTGTAAGCAGGACACTTAAATCTCTACGGAGGACTTTACAATCTTTAATATAAGCTTTTTTTGCTGACTGTAAGGTGACCCGGGGCTATTGTAGCTGGGGGGATATTGTATCTGAGCCGTCTGATGGCGTCCTTACGACGCCATGTTCTTCTCGGCCATTTTACGTTGTGTTCGCCAGAAGACTGTCTTCACACAACACACATGAACATGGCGAACATGGCACCGTAAGGACGCCATCAGACGGCTCAGATACAATATCCCCCCAGCTACAATAGCCCCGGGTCACCTTACTTTTTGTTGACTGTACTTACATTGTCACCCAAACTACATTTGCATACCAAATTTCAAGTCGATGCTATTAACCGTTAAAGAGTTCCGTCCTGCGGAGACGATCCTGGCTGGACTACCAGGATGTAACTACAAGATTATTGTATTGTCACGCGATTTACATACGTATTCCAAATTTCAAGTTAATCTGACTACTGGTAGTTGGTCGAATTTGACTTGCAAGATTTGATTATAGACATACAGACACAACGGGACGGGTGAAACTAAATAAAAGCTTGTAAAAACAATAATTAAGGGGGACCGAAGTCGTAAATTAATCGTAAATTTTGCTGTCGTTGTTTCTTTATAATAATCGTTTTTAAACGTACAAACCCTAAGTTTGTAATGATATTAAAAATAAATACATATACCTTAATTAAATTAAAAAATAATACATACGATCAACAGTTTGTTGATAAAAAAAAATAATGAGGAGAGGATTTTGAAGAAAACAAACAGAGACGGCATCACATTCAGTGGCGTAGCGTGGGTATCAGCAGCCCGGGGCGGAAGAAGAAACATTTTGGTTTACTAATGTTTCGGCGAATAACGTTTGGCAACCTGTTTCATTTCGCAACTTTTCATTTCCCAACTGTTTAATATTTCTGAAACTGTAAATATTTCAGGATTTTTATAAAACCAACCTAACCTAACCTAAAGGGTTCTACACGACGGCCCTGAAATAAATCCTGAAATATTTACAGTTTTAGAGTTTGCGAAATGAAAAGTTGCGAAATGAAACAGGTTGCCAAACGTTACGTTGCGAAAAGGCAGTACTCGAAAATTTTGCCGCCCTCTTATTAAGTACTCATTCCAATCGGTAAGAATCGTAGGTGTATTATCATCATCATCCCAGCCTGTACACGTCCCACTGCTGGGCATAGTCCTCCTCTCAGAATAAGAACACTTGTGCCGTAGTTCCCCCGCGGGCCCAGTGCGGATTGGTAACTTCACACATACCATTAAATATTTATGGTACTTTGCCGCCCCCTAAATGTGTCGTCCTATAGTGTGGGGTATCGTTGAGTAGGTCAATCAGTGATCTGTTTGCGAAATATTCAACTTTAAAGTGCATCCCCCCCCCCCTCCTGTAAAATCTAAACTGTTGAGTTTAAAAATTTGTAAGTATATCAAATTTACAAGGAAAATTATAACGGCTAAGATTGCTTGAGAATTATTAGTGTTTTAAGAGTAAAAATAGCAGCCTAAGGTGTAAATATACCTAAACTTAGAATATTCCGCACAAAATACGAAATCTTTAGAAAAATATTACTTGATTTTTTCGTAATGGCTACGGAACCCTATTTCGGTCGTGTCCGACACGCTCTTGACCGGTTTTTTAAAGATATTTTTACTCTTTATTTATTTTTGGCCTTGACTGTACTACTGTACTGACTGTACGTAAGTACAGTTTATTTTAGAGTTACTAAACCAACAGAAATGTTCTTAAATATCCTGTGTCTACTTAGTATTCTAACTTCGAAGAGCTCCATCTCCTGAACTTAGATTAAACAATTAACCGACAATATTAAGTTAATTCATCCGTTTATCGAAATGCTGAAACCAATTCAAGAATTTATGATCTAGTTAAATCTAGGTCAAAGCTATGTTAGGTGCTTTTAGGTCGCCTACTTTAGCACTAAGTGGTTTATTAAATACGTGACACTGTATCGATTGAATGAGAAAGGGATGATGGACTATACGAGTAACTAATTCATTGAATCACGCGTTACTTTGCGGAGGTCTATATCAATGAACCACGAGTAGATATATAAACAATTTTCTACTTTAATCACCCGCGACGATAACTAAGTCTATGCAACATAATGTGTGTTTATCCAGCTCCTCCGCCTCCACACTGTAGAACACACAGAAATCGCGCTGATCTTCCTTGGTGAAGGTGAATATGATTTTGATTGCGACCGTAATGGACAACATGGACTCTGAGGCCGTATTGTGTAACGCAGCGTTTTTCAACCTTTTTCGTGACACGACCCTTTTAGTATGAATAAATATTTAGCGCGTGACCCCCCCTACTCGTTGTTTTCTTTTACATGTATTTTATTTTGTGACAAATATAATTAGTTAACGCATTAACTAAACAAATATTTTATTTTTTTTTTTTACTGAAGTAGTGTTCCCAGCATTTAATAGGGGCTCCGTGCCCCCTAAGATGATAAGATGGACAGATGATATCCGGCAGCAAGCTGGCGTAAACTGGATGCGAGTGGCAATGAATAGGCAAGACTGGAAAAGTAGAGAGGAGGCCTATGTCCGAAGACGGGCGCTATAAGGGCTGTTATAGATAGATAGATAGATAGACCCCCCTAAAGAGCCTTCGCTGGCGAATGAGATTGCATTCATCAACTCTTTCTACCCGTCTTATACCGTGTGATAGAAAGATGTGGTGAAAATGATCGTGATTAAGTGTGATCAGGGCTTGTTAACGTTACCAAATTCACACTATAAGTAACGTTAAATAACGGTAAAAATCATAAAATTTAACGTTAATTGATAACTTAACATTATTTAACGTTACCTAATTACCGTTATTTTTACCGGTAAATTTACTTTACATTGTAGGGCTTGTTAACGTTACCCAATTCACATTATTATAACGATACCGAAGTAACACTATCGGTAATTTTTGCTATGCTACCGAGTGTTGCCAATTTAGCGCGTGCATACTCGCTCGATAAATGAGGATAATCTGCCATTTAACGTTACCAAGGCTTACGGTAAATAATAAAATACCGTTAAAATGATTTAACGATAGTTTTGAATTAACGTTAATTTAATGAATAGTGATAACGTTACCATTTTGTTTAACCGGTAAAAGTTGTATAAGTAACATAAATCGTTTAACGTTAATTATCATTTAACGTTAAATCGGTTTGACAGTTGGTAACGTTACCACTTTTTAACGGTATTTAAAGCCCTGAGTGTGATAGACAGATCTTGCATGGTGTTGCCATGCACTGAAACAAAACGACTGAATCTTCTGACACTAAAGCGGCAATCACACTGCGTCGTTCACCTAATGCGGTCGCCGAATTGCTTCAAACTACTTCGGCGAACGACTGTCGCCTTTACATTAGTCTGTCCGTCTACGGCGGCGGCCATAAAGGCGGTGGCAGCTGTCGCTCGCCGAATGCGGCCGACTACAGTGTTCTTTACACTTTTGCGGTCGCCGCATGCGGCATGCGGCGAACGACTCAGTGTAATTGCCGCTTGATATATAAAAAGGAGTAGGTACCTACTTAAACGGTTTTCGAAACGATATAGGTACATTTTAAGTCGGTTTTAAAATTTACCGTGAAGCCGCTTCCAGCCAAGCCACCCTGTATTAGGAGGGTGCGAAGTACTAGGTGGGGGTAATGAAATCTATCGTAGCGCTCATGATGGCCAAAAGTAGAAAGAGTTCTGGCTCTTTCATCTCATCATCATCCCATCCTATATACGTCCCACTGCTGGGCACAGGCCTCCTCTCAGAACAAGAGGGCTTGGGCCATAGTTCCAACGCGGGCCCAGTGCGGATTGGGAACTTCGCACGCACCATTGAATTGCTTCGCAGGTTTGTGCAGGTTTCCTCACGATGTTTTCCTTCACCGCAAAGCTCGTGGTAAATTTGAAATGTAATTCCGCACATGAATTTCGAAAAACTCAGAGGTGCGAGCCGGGGTTCGAACCCACGACCCTCTGCTTGAGAGGCAATAGGTCAAACCACTAGGCCACCACGGCTTCTTCATCTGTCATACTCATATGAATCTGTCATTAACAAAGCAATTTGTATAGACTTTAACTACTTACCTAATTTTAGTAATAGATGTTTGTGTTATGATGCGAGCTTGAATTATTAAACACTGTCCCTGTTTTGTTCTTAATTCCTCTACATCTCGGATATGTCCAGCAACAATTTTCCTTATGAAACGGTTTGTGGTTGAAATTTTATATTGAGTGATACTCACAAAACCGACCGGTCTTCAAAATGATACTCATTTTGATCTGAAAACAATATTTAATTTATAACTAGCGATAGGTATAAGAACAATTATGTAATTTTACTATTATTCAAAGAAACCAATAAGATAGCTTTATCTTTTCGTTTTACAGTAAAAGTACAACTAAACATGAAGTAAACAAACCCTGACATAACGAAAATAAAACACACTTTTTGAATAAATTTTACTTACCTCATTTAATTTTAATGACCAAAAATGAATTCACAACCTTTACTTTTGTCCACCCAAGTCACGGTATCACAGTTATTTTGTATTATAAATTAATACGAAATAGGTTTGATCTTAGTCACAATGTCGCAATGAAATTGCAAAACGTCAGAGCATCAGAGCCAAAAAAGTTGCGAACGCTAGGTGGCGCTGATGTCGCGCACAGAGCCAATACAGGTTGTCCCACGGCTACAATACCTGGGGAAAAGTATCTTAACCCCTGTTTCAACATCCTTTGATTATTGATTTGACGGATAAACGTGATGCCGTCTCTGTTTGTTTTCTGTGAATAGACGGAGACGGCATCACATTTATCCGTCAAATCAAATTAATCAATCCTGGATGTTTAATATGTATTTATCTACCGTTATATATACGTGTATGTTTATCCCTTGCCTAGTACAAGCTTTGCTTAGTTTGGGACAAGGTCAATGGTGTCAATGTCCAATGATGTTTAAAAAAAAAATGGTTGAGCAAATAAATGACTGATTACTGATGATTAATGATTGCATCTGGGTCGATGCATACGGGTCGTACGCAAACCGCACCCAACTTTTACATTCTAACGCATGTGAGCAAAGTCTTGTATTTTTAACGATCCCTCTCGGTAACTTTGCCCGTCTTATTTCCCGTCTATCCCACTAGTCCCATTGTGTTGTCCCATCATGGGACTACTGGGACGATTACGTCCCAGTTGTTTCACGCAAGCGCTTGTAGGGTGTGTCTTGAATGTTTTTTTGGTGTTCATCGGTTAATATTGCCTGTAAATTGATTTAGACTGTTGATATACGTATTCTTATTAATGTCCTTTAACTTGAACATTCAACAGGTAAAATTAAATTAGTTTCTTCAAGATTCTAGTGGTTAGGGTCCCTAACTCTTAACTGTTTAAACAGTTGATTGACGGTTATGATAATTATTGACGAGCAGTAAAACCGTGTAAAGGGTTTTAATTTACGACGATTTTTTAAAATCCACAACTAACCTGTTTTTATTGCATATATCAAATGAAAATTAAAAAAGTGAGTTTTTTATGTGTCGTGAAGGGTTTACTAATATTCGGCGAAAATTGTTTAGCAAATTATTAGCTCCCAAACTATTTATCCCCTATTTTTATTTAGGCGAAATGTTATTTCCCAACTCAACATTTCGCACTGATATCATTCCAACTAATCATTTGATAAATTATTATTATGCAAATATTACCTGGGATTTTTTAAGATGTCGTTTATGTTTTGGTCAAAGTATTGATTGGCATACCTTAACTTAGCACATATTGAATGGCATACAACCTACTTTCCTAGTGCAGTTATCCTGGCTGCTATAAAAAAAAAACCTAACATCGAAGGCTAAGGCGGGAGCTACGCTCCGCTTCGCTCCCGCCTTAGCCTTCTGAACCTAAACTATCCAAGTCGCTTCTGCTCGAGCCGTCCTTGCTCGCTCGCTTCGCTCACTCGCACAAAATTTTAAAGTAAAACTTTGCATTATAAAATTGGCCAAATGTTATTTGACAATTTGTTATTCGCCTTAGCCAATCATTTGCTACATATATATTTAGCACATAAAAGTGTGATGAA
>NC_133472.1:6077255-6134079 GCF_025370935.1 Choristoneura fumiferana | reverse complement strand
CTTTGAAATTTATAATATTTAAACGTGTAGTCGAAATCAAACACTATGATTTCAAATTGTCCACAATTTTTTAAAAGTAACGTCGAATTTGTTTTCTGTGCAAAATTAAAAATAGAAGAGCGACTGCAATTGAAAAAGAATCCAGTTTTTTATTGAACAAAAATACAGGCACAAAACATTCGCAGCCGTTAAAAATAAAAATAAACTCACGCAATTTCTCGTGGGCACTGCACCGTTCGATATTTCAAACGCGACTGAAATGTCTGTACACGGTAACGATACTGCGGCTCTCGCGCAGGTGAAGTGAACGCCTGTCGCCACTCTTGTTTCGCTGTACTAACCGCACAATTGCGAACACCTTGCTGCCACCAAGAAAACAAACTAATTATATACCTCTTTAAACCAGCAGGTGTGTTTTGCTTCGTCGTGTGCATTGAACTTTGCGGACATTTAAATGTAGGTATTTGTTATGCTCATCGGCGCTACGCGCTGTGCATGCAACGGTTTCAAACTATTGGTAATTCTGAAAGAACTAACTTAGAAATATTAACTTTAACAACTTCGATCGTAACTCAGAAGCGGTAGCTGTTATATTTATATGCTTGCTGGCCAACGGCAGTCTTTTGTTTCAAACTAGACGAAAACGTTTGGGGAGTTGTAGCTTTATCATACGACGCGTGACATGTGTACTAAACGCTGTGCAAGCACACTATTATTTTACGAAGTTTGAAAAGCTATTTGCCAACCGATTTAACTATAATTTCTGAGGAGTTACATTAAACACAGTATTTGTTTCTCACAGTAAGGAAAAATTTGTTTGAAGTTGCACCTAGTTTTGGTAAGGACGTAGACTTACTTAGGATGCACTGATTAAACGCGAGCAGTTTTAGCGCACCGTTTTCTCAAGCGATACTTTAAGAAGGCACGGTGCACTAAAGTCGCTTGCGTTTAATTGTAGTCTGTGTTATGCCGTAAAGCTTTTTTGAGCAAGTTCTTTACATTGCGGGGCTGCTTCGCGATGGATTTATAAGTGATAGTTCAGCGACGGCGATGTACCGCCCTCGCACCATGTTTTTCGAACCGTTTAAATGAGACTAGTCTGAATATAAAAAATAAATAAAAATAGAATATAAATGGCGTCATGGGTAGGTAGCTAGGTATAAAACCAATTGATTGTGGTGCACTATTTGATGACAGTGCACTTCGAAAGCTTTCGAACTTTTTAAAATTTGAGTCGAGTTATGTGACATTTGTAAAAGAGAGCCCTAAAATTTTTACCAGACTAATTTCAACCATAGTGTTAATGCATTTTGTCTAGCATTAACAACCTGAGCTCGACACTAATTTTGTAACACGTTCAAAATTTCACCCTTCATAAGTAAAATCTAGTCAAGTACCTATTAGTTAGAGCGAAAATAAGCGAAGTAAAAAAAATGTTAATACCCGATGTTTACTTAGAGGTCTGGGTGTATCTTAACTACTAAACTTATATCTCAGATTGCTTTATTTAACTTTAGTGTAAGCAGGACACTTAAATCTCTACGGAGGACTTTACAATTTTTAATATAAGCTTTTTTGGCTGACTGTAAGGTGACCCGGGCTATTGTAGCTGGGGGGATATTGTATCTGAGCCGTCTGATGGCGTCCTTACGACGCCATGTTCTTCTCGGCCATTTTACGTTGTGTTCGCCAGAAGACTGTCTTCACACAACACACATGAACATGGCGAACATGGCACCGTAAGGACGCCATCAGACGGCTCAGATACAATATCCCCCAGCTACAATAGCCCCGGGCCACCTTACTTTTGTTGACTGTACTTACATTGTCACCCAAACTACATTTGCATACCAAATTTCAGTGGATGCTATTAACCGTTGAAGAGTTCCGTTCCTGCGGAGACGATCTGGCTGGACTATCAGGATGTAACTACAAGATTATTGTATTGTCACGCGATTTACATACGTATTCCAAATTTCAAGTTAATCTGACTACTAGTTGGTCGAATTTGACTTGCAAGATTTGATTATAGACAGACAGACAGACAACGGGACAGGTGAAACTTAAATAAAAGCTTGTAAAAACAATAATAAAGGGGACCGAAATCGTAAATTAATCGTAAATTTTCTGTCGTTGTTTCTTTTATAATAATCGTTTTTAAACGCTACAAACCTTAAGTTTGTAATGAATTAAAAATAAATACATATACCTTAATTAAATTAAAAAATAATACATACGGTCAACCGTTTGTTGATAAAAAAAAATAATGAGGAGAGGAGTTTGAAGAAAACAAACAGAGACGGCATCACATTCAGTGGCGCAGCGTGGGTATCGGCCGCCCGGGGCGGAAGAAGAAACATTTTGGTTTACTAATGTTTCGGCGAATAACGTTTGGCAACCTGTTTCATTTCGCAACTTTTCATTTCCCAACTGTTTAATATTTCTGAAACTGTAAATATTTCAGGATTTTTATAAAACGAACCTAACCTAACCTAAAGGGTTCTACACGACGGCCCTGAAATAAATCCTGAAATATTTACAGTTTTAGAGTTTGCGAAATGAAAAGTTGTGAAATGAAACAGGTTGCCAAACGTTACGTGCGAAAAGGCAGTACTCGAAAATTTTGCCGCCCTCTTATTAAGGGTACTCATTCTAATCGGTAAGAATCGTAGTGTATTATCATCATCATCCCAGCCTGTACACGTCCCACTGCTGGGCACAGTCCTCCTCTCAGAATAAGAACACTTGTGCCGTAGTTCCCCCGCGGGCCCAGTGCGGATTGGTAACTTCACACATACCATTAAATATTTATGGTACTTTGCCGCCCCCTAAATGTGTCGTCCTATAGTGGGGGGTATCGTTGAGTAGGTCAATCAGTGATCTGTTTGCGAAATATTCAACTTTAAAGTGCATCCCCCCCCCCTGTAAAATCTAAACTGTTGAGTGGAAAAATTTGTAAGTATATCAAATTTACAAGGAAAATTATAACGGCTAAGATTGCTTGAGAATTATTAGTACTTTAAGAGTAAAAATAGCAGCCTAAGGTGTAAATATACCTAAACTTAGAATATTCCGTACAAAATACGAAATCCTTAGAAAAATATTACTTGATTTTTTCGTAATGGCTACGGAACCCTATTTCGGTCGTGTCCGACACGCTCTTGACCGGTTTTTTAAAGATATTTTTACTCTTTATTTATTTTTGGCCTTGACTGTACTACTGTACTGACTGTACGTAAGTACAGTTTATTTTAGAGTTACTAAACCAACAGAAATGTTCTTAAATATCCTGTGTCTACTTAGTATTCTAACTTCGAAGAGCTCCATCTCCTGAACTTAGATTAAACAATTAACCGACAATATTAAGTTAATTCATCCGTTTATCGAAATGCTGAAACCAATTCAAGAATTTATGATCTAGTTAAATCTAGGTCAAAGCTATGTTAGGTGCTTTTAGGTCGCCTACTTTAGCACTAAGTGGTTTATCAATACGTGACACTTATCGATGAATGAGAAAGGGATGATGGACTATACGAGTAACTAATTCATTGAATCACGCGTTACTTTTGCGGAGGTCTATATCAATGACCACGAGTAGATATATAAACAATTTTCTACTTTAATCACCGCGACGATAACTAAGTCTATGCCACATAATGTGTTTTTATCCAGCTCCTCCGCCTCCACACTGTAGAACACACAGAAATCGCGCTGATCTTCCTTTGTGAAGGCGAATGTGATTTTGATTGCGACCGTAATGGACAACATGGACTCTGAGGCCGTATTGTGTAACGCAGCGTTTTTCAACCTTTTTCAAGACACGACCCTTTTAGTATGAATAAATGTTTAGCGCGTGACCCGCTACTCGTTGTTTTCTTTTTCATGTATTTTATTTTGTGACAAATATAATTAGTTAACGCATTAACTAAACAAATATTTTAATTTTTTTTTACTGAAGTAGTGTTCCCGGCATTTAATAGGGGCTCCGTGACCCCCCTAAGATGATAAGATGGACAGATGATATCCGGCAGCAAGCTGGCGTAAACTGGATGCGAGTGGCAATGAATAGGCAAGACTGGAAAAGTAGAGAGGAGGCCTATGTCCGAAGACGGGCGCTATAAGGGCTGTTATAGATAGATAGATAGATAGACCCCCCTAAAGAGCCTTCGCTGGCGATTGAGATTGCATTCATCAACTCTTTCTACCCGTCTTATACCGTGTGATAGAAAGATGTGGTGAAAATAATCGTGATTTCAAGTGTGATAGACAGATCTTGCATGGTGTTGCCATACACTGAAACAAAACGACTGAATCTTCTGACACTAAAGCGGCAATCACACTGCGTCATTCACCTAATGCGGTCGCCGAATTGCTTCAAACTACTTCGGCGAACGACTGTCGCCTTTACATTAGTCTGTCCGTCTACGGCGGCGGCCATAAAGGCGGTGGCAGCGGTCGCTCGCCGAATGCGGCCGACTACAGTGTTCTTTACACTTTTGCGGTCGCCGCATGCGGCATGCGGCGAACGACTCAGTGTAATTGCCGCTTGATATATAAAAAGGAGTAGGTACCTACTTAAACGGTTTTCGAAACGATATAGGTACATTTTAAGTCGGTTTTAAAATTTACCGTGAAGCCGCTTCCAGCCAAGCCACCCTGTATTAGGAGGGTGCGAAGTACTAGGTGGGGGTAATGAAATCTATCGTAGCGCTCATGATGGCCAAAAGTAGAAAGAGTTCTGGCTCTTTCATCTCATCATCATCCCATCCTATATACGTCCCACTGCTGGGCACAGGCCTCCTCTCAGAACAAGAGGGCTTGGGCCATAGTTCCAACGCGGGCCCAGTGCGGATTGGGAACTTCGCACGCACCATTGAATTGCTTCGCAGGTTTGTGCAGGTTTCCTCACGATGTTTTCCTTCACCGCAAAGCTCGTGGTAAATTTGAAATGTAATTCCGCACATGAATTTCGAAAAACTCAGAGGTGCGAGCCGGGGTTCGAACCCACGACCCTCTGCTTGAGAGGCGATAGGTCAAACCACTAGGCCACCACGGCTTCTTCATCTGTCATACTCATATGAATCTGTCATTAACAAAGCAATTTGTATAGACTTTAACTACTTACCTAATTTTAGTACCTACCTAATAGATGTTTGTGTTATGATGCGAGCTTGAATTATTGAACACTGTCCCTGTTTTGTTCTTAATTCCTCTACATCTCGGACATGTCCAGCAACAATTTACCTCATGAAACGGTTGGTGGTTGAAATTTTATATTGAGTGATACTCACAAAACCGGTCTTCAAAATGATACTCATGTTGATCTGAAAACGATATTTAATTTATAACTAGCGATAGGAATAAGAACAATTATGTAATTTTTCTATTATTCAAAGAAACCAATAAGATAGCTATATCTTTTAGTTTTACAGTAAAAGTACAACTAAACATGAAGTAAACAAACCCTGACATAACGAAAATAAAACACACTTTTTGAATAAATGTTACTTACCTCATTTAATTTGAATGACCAAAAATGAATTCACCTTTTGTCCACCCAAGTCACGGTATCACAGTAATTTTGTATTATTAAATTAATACGTAATAGGTTTGAATTTGTTCATAATGTCGCGATGAAATTTCGAAACGTCAGAGCATCAGAGCCAAAAAAGTTGCGGACGCTAGGTGGCGCTGATGTCGCGCACAGAGCCAATACAGGTTGTCCCACGGCTACAATACCTCGGGAAAAGTATCTTAACCCCTGTTTCAACATCCTTTGATTATTGATTTGACGGATAAACGTGATGCCGTCTCTGTTTGTTTTCTGTGAATAGACGGAGACGGCATCACATTTATCCGTCAAATCAAATTAATCAATCCTGGATGTTTAATATGTATTTATCTACCGTTATATATACGTGTATGTTTATCCCTTGCCTAGTACAAGCTTTGCTTAGTTTGGGACAAGGTCAATGGTGTCAATGTCCAATGATGTTTAAAAAAAAAATGGTTGAGCAAATAAATGACTGATTACTGATGATTAATGATTGCATCTGGGTCGATACATACGGGGTCGTACGCAAACCGCACCCAACTTTTACATTCTAACGCATGTGAGCAAAATCTTGTATTTTAACGATCCCTCTCGGTAACTTTGCCCGTCTTATTTCCCGTCTATCCCACTAGTCCCATTGAGTTGTCCCATCATGGGACTACTGGGACGATTACGTCCCAGTTGTTTCACGCAAGCGCTTGTAGGGTTGTCATCTTGAATGTTTTTTGGGTGTTCATCGGTTAATATCGCCTGTAAATTGATTTAGACTGTTGCTATACGTGTTCTTATTAATGTCCTTTAACTTGAACATTCAACGGGTAAAATTAAATTAGTTTCTTCAAGATTCTAGTGGTTAGGGTCCCTAACTCTTAACTGTTTAAAAAGTTGATTGACAGTTATGATAATTATTGACGAGCAGTCAAACCGTGTAAAGGGTTTTAATTTACGACGATTTTTTAAAATCCACAACTAACCTGTTTTTTATTTGCATATATCAATTGAAAATTAAAAAAGTGAGTTTTTTATGTGTCGTGAAGTTTGTGAATATAACAATTTGACCTTCAATAATGACTAAAGTTATATTATGTTTAGTTCAGGAAATATGAATTGGTAATTTGTTATGAATAGTGAAGCCTTACAATCAATTATTTCCTGGATAGTCAATTCATATTTTTTCTTAGACTATGCGAAGACCCATTTTTTAGGTTTAATTTAGTGTAGCTTTTATTTAGGTTATATAGTTATAATACATTAGTATTAATAATATAATAATTCTAAATGTGAAAGTGTGTTTGTGTGTTTGTATGTTTGTCCGTCTTTCACATCGAAACGGAGCGACGGATCGACGTGATTTTTAGCATAGAGATAGTTTATGGGCCCGAGCGTGACATAGGCTACTTCTTATCCCGGAAAAATGCACAGTTTCCGAAGGAACAGCACGCGATAACCGAATTCCACGCGGGCTAAGCCGCGGGCAAAAGCTAGTAAGTATATATTTTTACCAGGTCGTCGCTCCATCTTGTTGGAGGCCACGACGCCATTGTTGGACGCCATTCGAGAACCTTCTGACCCCATGTCCAGCAGCTATGTCTTTCGGATGACATGTTTTATGATGATGATATAATTTTAGTTTTTTTTTTCATTTTGTCAGAAATTGAATCAAGTACCAAGTGGTTTCTGTCAATAGACCCGTCTGTCGAAGTTCAAACAAATCGTCACTGTCCCATAGATGCCATCTTTAATTTTATGTCATAAGCAAACGAGGTGACAGCAGGGTGTCATCTATTGGTCATTAGCGTGTCGAACACTCGGGCGTTTACCTTCATCATCATCATCATCATGTCAGCCGAAAGACGTCCACTGCTGGACATAGGCCTCCCCCAAGGCTCTCCACTCAGACCGGTCTTGTGCTTTCCGCATCCACCGCGATCCCGCGATCTTAACCAAGTCGTCGCTCCATCTTGTTGGAGGCCTACCGACAGCTCGTCTCCCGGTCCGCGGACGCCATTCGAGAACCTTCTGACCCCATCGGCCATCAGTCCTGCGAGCAATGTGCCCCGCCCACTGCCACTTTAGTTTCGCAATTCTTCGGGCTATGTCGGTAACCTTAGTTCTACTGCGGATATCATCATTTTTAATACCTGAAAATTAATAAGATTGGGTCATTTGACAGCCCTCAATGCAACATCAAGGGCGGCGGCACGTTTTAATTTCCCCAAATTCATAACTGCGAACGAAGGTAATGCTGCGGCCTTGTATAAACAAACCAAGCTCTTATCACCAGCTTTATAAAGTGCACAATCTCTTAAAATGTCCAGTTTTTGAGGATAACGGACCTTTAAATAAATAAACACATTTTGCCTGCTAATGCTAAGCTTCTAAGAATTTTAATACTTGTTTAAGTAAATACTTAAAATGGTGCCATTAAGAGCGGGGTCGTAAATAAATTTGAGATAAATGGCAACAACGTTTTTACTGAATGCAAAGTGTTTTAGGATACCCTACAGAAATATGTTTATTTTGTATTTTTTAACACAAGTTTTTTTTATGGAATACACCTACGTATCAATACCAAATTTGAAGTCATCCGAACATTGTGTACAGTCAAACAAACTGAATCATGGTCTAGGGTGGAACGTTTTAATAATTCGACCAGAAGAGAACCTGACTACGAAGCTTGAGGTCCCGGGTTCGATTCCCGTGTCGGAGCAGATATTTGTATGAAAAATACGACTGTTTGTTCTCGGGTCTTGGATGTTTAATATGTATTTAAGTATGTATCTATCTATATAATTTTAGACGACCAGATGGCCTAGTGGTTAGAGAACCTGACTACGAAGCTTGAGGTCCCGGGTTCGATTCCCGTGTCGGGGCAGATATTTGTATGAAAAATACGAATGTTTGTTCTCGGGTCTTGGGTGTTTAATATGTATTTAAGTATGTATCTATCTATATAATTATATATATCCGTTGCCCATAACACACGCTTTGCTAAGCTTACTTTGGGACTAGGTCAATGGTGTGAATTGTCCCGTGATATTTATTTATTTTAATAATCTTCTTCTTCTCTTTTAAAATATGGCTTTTCTGTCCTAATTAATAGGACAATTGCGCCAGTGTCGAGGTAAACTCTCTTTGAGAGGCACGTTGTACGGTGATTGTAGTTTTTGCAACTTGATAGTAAAATTCCAGAAACCACGTGGAGACCACTTGCGCATTAAAAAATGTTTGACACAAGAGCAATATAGAATTTTGGGATCACTGTTCACTGTTAAGGTTAATCGCCGCATAAAACACTATCAAAATTATACTTCAACTAGCCAAAGAAACAGAACTAGCAAAATTAGATATCGAATCTATTTTAATAATCAATTTCACTATGATCCTTGACAAAAGTGACAAAAGTTGATGTCAACATGACATTAGTAGCACGAAGGTTCCCTGGGTCATGATTATTTGTTTGACTGTACGAGTATGGATAAAATCCAGCTTGCAAAATTAGAAGATAACTTTCATACGAACGTTGTAAGTTAGCAACTAAATAGGTATAAGGTTGTAACACAGACATGAGCATGCAGTGGAGAGAACTGTGGTCAGAGTTTCTTTGCTTAGAATTAGGAATAAGGAAATTCGCCGAAGAAATAATGTCATCGACATAGATCGAAGATTTAAAGTTGAAATGAAATGGCAATAGTGGCCGCCTCACTCGAAGAAAAAACAACAGTAAGGGGAGAAAAGTCGTCGAATGGCGACCGCGAACTGGAAGACGAAGCGTTGGTCTCCCACTATCTAGTGGGGTTAGTCAAAGCTTCCGACAACCGAGTTCCGGACAACGTGGATGCAAGTGGCGTGTTGTCGTTCATTGTGACGTTCTAAGGGGGTGGCCTTTGTTCAGTAGTGGACGTCTTGCGACTGAGGCCGCTTGTAGACATCCGTTGTTTTCATCGCTTTTTTGCCGGAATCGCGGTGTTTTATGGCTTACAATGAATATGTGTACATGCACCGGGCACTTGTTCGGCGAAGAAGCCAATACAACAGAGCAAAAAACGGTCCGCTGTCCGATGAAAACATGGCATATACAAAATGGCCTTACGATGGTGATGAAATAGTACATTGTGTCTTAAGGGCGGTAAATAAGGAATTACGAACGAGAGTCTATTAGAAGCCCGAAGTCGAAGACTGAGGGCTTTAATGAGTCGATGTTCGTAATTCTAGTACCGCCCGTGCGACATACAATGTTTTTCATCACATTTGCAAGTAAAATTTTATATTTGTAAAAGAAAAAATATAATTTTTCCAAATATTGGCGATACCTTAGGCTGTGCTCTTGGTAGCGTCGCCCTCTACCTCCCTCGGCATGCGCCGCAACGTGCGTGTGCATGTGGTCCATGTAGTCCTGCAGCAGCAGCGCGCGCAGCGCCATCAGTACGGGCACTGACTCATTTACCGACCTTGGGCTTCATGACAAGAAATGTGTACGCGCAATGGCTCATTTACCGACCACGGGTTTCATGACAAGCACATTAAGGTCGAGGGTTTTATTTGGGGGGTTGCAACTAAGGTAGCCTGCATGTTACTACACTGTTTACGAGCAAGTGTGATGAAAATAGATGTAGGGATACCAGGGATTTCACGCCTATGGGTGCAAATACATATATTGAGATTGAAATATATTTATACTAGCTTTTGCCCGGAGCTTCGCCCGCGTGGAATTCGGTCATCACGCGCTGTTCTCTTGGAAACTGTGCATTTTCCGGGATACAAAGTAGCCTATGTCACTCTCGGGCCCATAAACTATCTCTATGCCAAATCACGTCGGTCCGTCGCTCCCTTTCGACGTAAAAGACGGACAAACATACAAACACACACACTCGCATTTATAATATTAAATATGGATTACTTTTAAATATGTGTATTTATGATTGCCCAGTGGACCTAAGTTGTCCCTCAATAAAAAAGTGAACCCACCGCATTTTAAACTAAAACTTTATTCTTATTCCGATCAATAAATTGCCTTGTAACAGCAATTTATCCAGTTTTAGGACATAATAGTTTATACCTGGCTTGGTTGAAACAGTCCATAAAATAACAAACCTTGCAAGGCCAAGACAAAGTAAATTGACCCTTTTGGCGAATTATTTAAATTCTAATTTTCAAAATTAGTTGACCACCTAATTACCATTAGTTATATTTTTTATAGCCCGATAAATTGTCCCTCTTCTGGGCAAAAGCCTCCTTTTTTCTGCCATACGAATATTACAAATAAAAAAGGTCGTACATAGAAAGGAGTCCTTTTAAAACCACTTACTGATCCGTTACTCTGTCTGTCTGATAAGCTAAGAAGCGGTCGAAACATGGTTTGCAATTATGAAACCACAAGACAAATTTACGAATGGTGCAAGTTAAATAAGTAAAAGCTTGCAAAGACAAAACTGCTTCGCTACCTCCTGGATTTTGTTAGGATATGGCAAATGAAAAATTACACAGCATTTGCGTCTGTGCCATAATAGGATCGCGCGTGATGAAGAGACCAGCAAGCGACGGGACCACGCAGAGTACTACAGAAACAGAAACATGCTTTTCTCAAACATGATATGAAACATTGACGTTGTGTTACAAATAATAGGAATGTATCGCGCTGTAGGCGCTGCGGCTCGGCTCGGTCACTCTAGCGCAGGGTTTCTCAAACTTATGGCTCCACGTACCCCTGTTAAAGTTTCTAGACGATAGCGAACCCCCCGCCCCCCAAAGAAAGTAATAAAATTGACTGTTGGAGAAACTAAAAATAAATAATACAAAAATACTCCAAAAACCTATCTTAATCATCTTGCTAGTCTTGCAGCCTGGTGGTTTTCGGAGTCACGTAAACCTTGTCGCGAACCCCCTACCGTCGAATAGCGAACCCCTAGGGGTTCGCGTACCCCACTTTGCGTAACCCTGCTCTAGCGGCCTGCAAAGAGATTTCATACAACCTTCCCGGCCGCTGGCTGGCAATGCGACCGTCTTTTGTTTCAACGCGAGCTCTGCGGCTCCGCCGCCAGCACCACCGGCTGCAGCCGTCGCGCTAGCAGCCAGCCCGACGCACCCACATCAGGGCGACGAGACTAGCGTCCCGCCAGCTTCATTTCTTGTATTTTTATTCTATTTCATGTCATGTTTGAGAAAAGCTCAAGCCTCGGACGGAACGTGGAGTTGCCGGCCTCGCATCCCTATCCTATGTCTGCTTGGCCGGCAACCCCTTACTATACTACTACTTATACTTTAAGTTGGAGTTATAATTAAATACTTATGAAAAAGTAGTCTTTACCCTAAATATTAGGTAGGTAATGAAAATTGTTTTTATGTTCTTATCTAAACTATTAATAAGTCACTTTGAAGTATTTCGCACGCTCTCTGTATTAATTTCCTACTCTATACTTTCGTGTGGCTGCCATTACGGCATTGTTTTGTTGCCGTGGGATTTCACCTCCCTACAACAAAACACGTTACTAACAATCACAGCGCAACTTTAAGCATACATTTCTCGCCGCACGCTGTGTTGGCAGCCATAGATCAAGACTAAGCCGCAATGGCTGTCGGAGCCAAAGATATATTCTAGTAATGGTGATTTGCAAGATGCACAGTAGAGATGGGAAAGTGCTGAATGTTCCTACAATGTACCGAAAAAGGTGAAAAAGAAAAGTTGCTTCAATTGCCGGGTGTGCGCTAACTGCACTTCTTTTTACGCTGTTGATACAGGATATTATGTAGATGCATTTACCATGTCATTAACTTTACTACAGGTAAATTGAGTGTTATTTAGGTGTTTGACCACTCGGTTAGATATTGATATTACTACAATAACGGAAAGACAAGTTGCAAGAAGTTTATCAAACGTTTATTCTGCAAGTAGGCCGCAAAGCGCTCTTTTACGTGTCACTTTTTATACTACCAGAGGTTTCGAAAAAACCATCATTGCCAAGAAGAATGCGCCGAAAGGAACTTGGTAGAAAGTATTATTCTTTCTTTTTCAAAACAAAACTGTACTCGTGTGTATTACAATTATCATAAGTACAAAAGTTAGCATAACGAAGAAAATAGAAATATAATGATAAAGAATAAAAATTACTTGGGTTACATGTCTAAATTTTACAGGCATATGTAAAGTGTACCTTGGCAAAGTTATTAAGTCTCAGTACTTTATTACATGTTTACAAATACCCTGTAGGTACCATCAGCCAAATAAGTGGTCTATCAATTTTTAAACAAGTTTCTAATGTTCCTATCAAAGTAATATGTCGCTAAAGTCGAATTTTCAAGTTGACAGACACGTCTATTGGCATTATTGTTTTATGACATGCAAACGATTATCAACTTTAGGGTGGTAGACCATATATTTGGTTGATGGTACATTAGTTTCGTCCGGTTTGTGAGGACCTTTTCTACCAGGCAATGCGCGCGCTATTTATAATAAAAACTGTGGAAGTGTTTTTATAAAGTCAACTTTAGATGGGCCTGATAGAGACACTCCTATTGTTGGTGTGTGTACATGCGCAGAAGAAGCTGAAAGCGACTAACTCTGGCGATTTTCTACAAGCTTTTGTCTTAAAACGGTCATAATATTTGTTACTGTAAGTACATCGAGTTCTAAAAGTTCTGGGCAAAAATTCTATCATAAATATCTGAACACACTGCTACGCCTTAAAAGTAGAGTCCTGTTCACATATTCTTATCAGATTTTTGCTCAGAAATTTAAGAACTCGACTGTACCTAAAGGTGCTGATAAACTTTTTTTTTTTTTCAATATCAGTTGGGGCAAACGCCACCTGATGGGAAGCAATCACCGCCGCCCATGGACACCTTGAGCATTAATCGCGCTTTCACTTCTCATGCTCTTAAAATGTTACTTTAGTCTCTGCATATCGGGACTAAAGCTCCTTTTTATTCTCTAGGGATTAAAGTTTTTTTTTAATTTACGTTGGAAACCCCTAAACAGCCAACACGGTGTTTGTGAATCGAGAAATTTTAGGCGTGGAAATAACCTCAAATTGACAACTGTGCAAAATTATTAAAAAAAAATACGATTTAATTTCGTGAAACACAATTGATGATTACGAATATGAATCTGTTCAATTATATTAAGGATTAATTCATTTTATTATGCATAGTCCAATTAGTTTTAAAGTAGTTTTCAATTTTGAAACTGATGTCTAAATATGCAGGTTTTTAAAGCGTCACTTCATAAACAATAAAAGAAAAGAAAAAACCACGCAACAAACTTTTTTGAATTTTGAACAAATGCCTGTCCATTAGTCGAGCGTACGTTTTTAAAAAGTAATATTGTTATTTTGAACAAAACATTGTATTTCTTTCCTCGCATTCAATCAATTTTGACGACCAGATGGCCTAGTGGTTAGAGAACCTGACTACGAAGCTTGAGGTCCCGGGTTCGATTCCCGTGTCGGGGCAGATATTTGTATGAAAATACGAATGTTTGTTCTCGGGTCTTGGGTATTTACTATGTATTTAAGTAGTATGTATCTATATCTATATAATTATATTTATCCGTTGCTAAGTACCCATAACACAAGCTTTGCTAAGCTTACTTTGGGACTAGGTCAATTGGTGTGAATTGTCCCGTGATATTTATTATTATTTATTATTATTCAAAGTGAAAAGTAGAGTGTTTAACACGAGACTAAACAACCATAAATGCCACTCGAACATCTCGTGTCATTATGGCTTGTTTTAGTCCCTCGTTGAACAATCTACTATTTTAAACTTCTCAACTGAACAAGCCAAACATAGAGCTAATCGCTACGAAAATTTACACGATGATTCAAAGTAACGCTCTAGTAAGTGCTCGTCAAAAATTTTATTTTACGATGACATCGGATGGATGCTCGGCAAAAAACTCGAAGCAAAACCGTCGCTTCGCTTGAATGCTCGCTAGAATCGCTGTTTACCTGCAATGTAATATTAACTAGTCTTAGGGTATTCACCACCCATTGATTAATTTTATTTGACGGATAAAATGTTATGCCGTCTCCGTCTATTCGAACAAAACAAACAAAGACGGCATCACGGAGTTAGAACGAAGCTTTGCAGATAGGTTTTTTGTCGAGAGGTGGAGAATACTTTATTGTATACTGCCGAGCCAGTCTCGTCAGCATGCCCGACTCATCTGGGAATTGCACACCAGACGCCTGCAGACTAAACTCCACCCCCGTGGAGTTTCGTACTCTAGGGGTGCTACTATGAAATTCGAAAATCGAAGTTCATGAAAAACTGGTGGGAACGCAACGTGGATTCCGGAGTAGACTCAAAATGAAGTTAGTCTAGAGCTAAGAATTTTTCCAAAGGTCTATACTCCGTTTTTTTAGCATTAGAAAAAGGGGAAACAATCTTGACGAGTCTTTTTATTGAAAAAGTTTAAAAAAAAACAGTAGCTATTACTTATGATACCAAAAGCATGTGAATGATCATATGTCCTTGCTAATGAGGGCTATCGTTTTTTGTCTCACTAGATGGCGCACTGTTGCGTGAGGTTTTTAAGTATGGCTTTCAAAGTCTGTTATTACGGGCGTGAAAACAAAGTTTAGATTAAAAACATATTTAATACACCTTAAAACCGTACCATAAAAATATCGAGCATGCCACAGTGTTGCATAGTCCTTTTTGTTCGGAAAAAGGAGGACAAAGGTTTCTGTCTCAATAGACATTCATTGCCCGAAACGCAATATGTCATTTCAGTCGCATATTCACATTTCTAATTATAAATACACAACCAATATGAGATTTGACATAAGAGAACTCACGCTACACTACGTTTATAAAAGCGAAGCCGAAGCCCTCAGGTTACATAGCTGTGACTATTAAATTGTTATTTACACTCAAGATCGCTTATTTTTAAAATTTTCATTAAACAGAATGTGTTCCTTCATAATAAAAATAAAAATCTTCTACGCCCGATTTTGTCAATATTCCAAGTTCAATATTTTTATACGGCTGCTATTTATTTTGCTAAACATGTTTAAGAACTCCTAGAACTTGGTTTGATATGAAAAAAACTACATCCAAATACTCCATGCTTTTAAAATTACATTGCACATTAGAAACAAATATGACAAAACTTAACCAAAATCTTTTTGTTATGCGACATGAAAATAAATAAAATTTTTCATAATCATCATCATCCGGATCATCACCTTGAAGGATGTCCACTCGCACACATACCCCCGCTGTAGCGCTCAGTTCGTCATCCACCTGCGGCGGACCCCTCGCTTTATCTAGGTTCATGGCCGCCACTCGTTGAACTTTCTCACCCAACAACCATATCGTTCTCGATCCTGGGCCGCCTATTGCCACTTCAACAGCTAAATGTTCATATGTTGATGATTTAGTTCTTCTACTAATTTCCGCATCTAAATTCAATCTCGAAAAGAAACCCGAGCACAGCTCTTTCCATAGCATAAACTGAGCCTCTTTATATGGGGGAAAAGCACCACGTCTCTATTTTATTGTTTCACTGGTTTGGTCACTTGCTGTCAACTTTTTTTCTTAAATTATCTGATTAGAATTTTGTCTTTGATTTGTCAGACATTGGAACAAACGAGTCTATGTTGGATATCAGCGGCTGGTCAACTCGAAGTTGAACTTCCTTTTGACGGTACCTCTGACATATTTAAACAACTTCAAGAACCGAATTAACAACCAAAATAGGAGTAGACCCTGTTCTAGACACTCGATTGTTTTTTTCGAGTAGCGTACTGAGTTCTTCCATTTTTACTTTGCATAACCACGTATCGTCGGCAAACCGAAGGTGAGTGATGTATTCGCCGATGAGATGCCTAGTCCTTTCCATTCCAGAAGCTTGAAGGCGTCTTCGAAAGCGGCAGTAAACAGTTTCAGAGATATGACATCTACGTATCTTACGCCTGTTTTCAAAGGAATCGCATTCGAATTCTGTTCGTGTACTCGGACCGACATAGTGGCGTTGTTATACAAACACTTTAACACTTCGATATACCAATAGTCAACGGTATCGCTGGAGAAACTCAAGCACCGCTCACGTTTCGACCGAATTAAAGGCTTTCTCGTAATCCACAAACGCTAGACATAGTGGCAAGTTATACTCTTCGGTATTCTGTATGACTTGCCGCAGCGTATGTATGCGGTCTACGGTACTATAAGCCTTTTTGGAACCCGGCTTGTTCAGGTGGCTGGAAGTCATCGAGCCTGCGTTCGAGACGATACTTGCGACATAATTAGAGTTAGAGTAACCGTTTCGGTATCAGAAATTTCATTTATAGGCGTCAGTTCCTTTGTAGGCGATGGTTCCAATATTGGCGATGTGCCTACAGAAAGTGACGGGTTGAACGGCGACACTACTTTCTTTACCTAGATTTTACATCGCATCACGCTCTAGATCAATAGCTCGCCTTTTTTCTCCCCTCTGTGTATTTGTATTTTTATTTTTATGTGCAATAAAGAGTTTACATACATACAAACATGATTCCGTACTGTGTGATGTTTCTACATTTGCAGAAGATATGACTGGGGCATTAGTTTATTATATTATCCTCGTAAAACGTACACCGACCAGATCGGCGGCATATTGAAGAGAGGCTATATAGGTTAGAAGTACCCGAAAGCGTCGAGCATGTATGAGGAGTGATGAATGTGATGAAGCGAGAGAACTATGTCAGAATAGAAGCGTATGGCGCTCTATTGTCTTTTCCTACCATACAGGGAATAAAGCGTCACGTATATGTATGTATGTATGATATTTTATTCCATAAAAATAAATAGAAAATAAAATTTGAGACGTAAACGGTGTTAACTTAAATGAGTTCCGTAGAAGAAGGTGACATATGCACAAGTGAACTCGACAACGCGTGTCTGTTCCGGCGTAAATGGTTACAAGTGCTCTTACAACTCTGAAATTCTATCTAGTTTCCATCGATTAATGGTACATAACTATATACATCGTGCTTATTAAAACTTTTTCTGATCGTGAAATCTATATAAAACTTTTATTGCTAAGATCATAATACGTTACGAATATTTTTTTTCCGGTTTATATTGATTTACTATAAATAAAGTTCTAAGAGGTAATATGCTACCTTTTACTCCGGAATCTAACGGCAGAAGCACTTAAACCGTAAAAACATAAAAACACACTCACTATTATTTTTTAAATAGAAGAAATAGCTAATTACGTCTTTCTGAACCATGATGACTATCCTCTGTTGGACCATTTGTAATTAAATCATTAATTTCACTTGTACTTCGTTGATTCGTTGGTCTAGTGCCAAGTTTATAAGTCGTCTCGAGCGACGATTCGTTTTATTAGGAGTTAAATTCATGCCCCACAAAATTAACATAAAATTATAAAGAAACCCACACCAAAGAAAACGTGCCAAAATAACATAAAGTAATAAAGCGTGTCATCTCCCGCGAAGACCGGTGACGACTGACGATAGAACCCCGCACGCGCCCTCCGCGGGGCGAGGCGACCGGCGTGTAAAGTTCTATCGAGATGTATAACTTTCTACGTCGAGCTCATATCACATGGAACTTTTTTAGGGGTTGAAATCTCAAAAAGTACTTGGATTTGAGAAATAATTGATATACAGAAATGAAGCTGGAGAATAGCTTAATAAAAAAAACAATAAAATCAATTTAGTCATTTATTATCATACAACCTTTTTCGTCGCATGGGACGATATGTCCTTGCTAATGAGGGCTATCGTTTTTTGTCTCACTAGATGGCGCACTGTTGCGTGAGGTTTTTAAGTAGTGCTTTCAAAGTCTGTTATTACGGGTGTGAAAACAAAGTTTAGATTAAAATCATATTTAATCACCTTAAAAACCGTACTTTCAAATATCGAGCATGCCACAGTGTTGCATAGTCCCGTTTTGTTCGGAAAAAGGGAGGACAAAGGTTTCCGAAATACAAAACTGTCTCAAAACACAGACATTCATTGCCCGTAACGCATATTTGCCATAATAAACATAATTCATTTCAGGTATTGCAAAATATTCACAAAATTATTCTAATTATAAATAAACCCGCGTAGCTCACCCAAAAACTATGAGATTTGACATTTCGGAGACCTCACGCTACACTAGCGCCTCTAGTGGCGAATTCATACGCGATAGCCCTCATTGTTACATATTTGCTGTGACTTATTTTTTAAAAGTGTTTTTCATTAAAAGACACGTCAAGATCGCTTACCTTTTTTCTAATGCTAAAAAACCGGCCAAGAGCGTGTCGGACACGCCCGAAATAGTGTTCCGTAGCCATTAAGAAAAAAAATAAGTACCTAATATTTTTCTAAGGATATCGTATTTTGTACGGAATATTCCAAGTTTAGGTATATTTTATACCTTAGGCTGCTATTTACTCTTAAACTACTAATAATTAATTCTCAAGAAAACTTAACCGTTATAATTTTCTTTGTAAGTTTGATATAGGTACTTACTACCATCCTGAATCTACTCTCGATTTTAATGAAAATTTGCACTTGAACTTCAAGTTGAATATTTTGCAAACAAATCACTGAACCGAAAAATCGTTTTAGCAACCCCCTAATCGTTTTAAAAGACCTATGTCTATGGGAGGTACAATAAAAAATTTTTTTTAATTTTTATTGTACCTACCGATTAGTCGGCATAGTTTAAATTAACTATATTTATCGTGCAAAATTACCTACAGCTTTCTAGCATTGATAGTGAGCAAAGCCGCTGACGGACAGACAGACAGACAGACATGGCGAAACTATAAGGGTTCCGTTTTTGGTATTTGGCTACGGAACCCTAAAAAACGAAGTATAAATGTTAGTGTGATTCATTTCATTCATAAATAAAATAATGTTTCGACGTAGTTGCTGATGAGAGTCTATCTACTCGTACTTGTGCCTGTAATCGGATAATGCCACGAGTAGGTATACGTATCGTATCAACAATACAACCAAAGGTCAAGTTTACAAAGACTTGGTAAAGTAAAGCTGATTATTACAAAGCTTTTATTAAACTTCATCATTATCATCATCATCCCGGTCTATATACGTCCCACTGCTGGGCACAAACCTCCTCTCGGAATGAGAGGGCTTGGCCCGTAGTTCCCATGCAGGCCCAGTGCGGATTGGGAACTTCACACACGATTGAAAGGTTTCGATGTTTTGCTTCACGAAAGCTCGTGGTAAATTTCAAATGTATTTTCGCACATGAATTTCGAAAACTCAGAGGTGCGAGCCGGGGTTTGAACCCATGACCCTTTTCTTGACAGGCTATAGGTCAAAGCACTAGGCTGCTACGGCTTTTATTTAACTTGAAATCTTATGTTTATAGGTTAAGAAGTTGTGGTTTCAAAATTCGATCGAGCTAAAATTTCGCATACATAAAGTTACTGGCTTTTGCCCGCGGCTTCGTTCGCGGTTCTGTGCATTTTTACGCGATAAAAAGTAGCCTATGTCACTCTCTGGGCTAACTATCCTTATGCCGAAAATCATGTCAATCCGTCGCTCCGTTTCGACGTGAAAGACGGACAAGCATACAAACACACAAACACACCACACACGTTTATAAAAGCTGAAGCCGAAGCCGCGGGCAAGAGCCTAGTATTAAATATTTGCCGCATATTACAGCCTCGATACGCTCTTGTAAGCATATTGTCATTAAACTAGAAACTTATTTCCTTCATAATAGTTATACAAAAAGGTGGGAAACCCCCGACTTTGTCACTTCAAAGTTCAATATCTCAAAAACGGCCGAACCTATTTTGATGAAACACGTCTATGAATCATCGCTAGAAAACTTGGTTTCATATAAAAAAAACCGCATTCAAATAGGTCCACCCGTTTAAGAGCTACGGTGCCACAGACAGACACACATAACGGTCAAACTTATAACACCCCTCTTTTTGCGACGGGGGTTAAAAATACTTCTTTTTCATCATCATCATCAGCCGGAAGACGTTCAACAACTCACCACTCGCCACTTGGGTCCACCCGCAACTCTCACGATGTCGTCAGTCCACCTGGTAGGAGGCCTGCCAACGCTTCGTCTTCCGGTTCGTGGTCGCTACTCGAAGATATTTCTAACCCACCAACGGTTATCTGTTCTTCGAGCGATGTGGCTCGCCGATTGTAACTTCAACTTGCATAATCATCGAGATATGTTGATGACTTTAGTTCTTCGGCGGATTTCCGTATTCTGGATTCTATCGCGCAAAGAAACTCGAAGCCTAGGCAGCTCTCTCCATAGCAGGCACTGAACCCTCCTTTATATGGGGTTGAAATGTTAAATAGCATGGCTCTACTTCTATCAGTCTTCTTCGTGGTTTGACTTGTGTGGACGATTTATCTAAGTCCTATTGAAGTGATGTATGTTTGTTTTAATCAGAACTTTGAATCGAACAGCAGACTACTGAATACCAGCAGGGCTACTACGAAACTCGAAACTCGAAGTTCGTGTCGTGTGGCCCCTCTGACATATTTAACCCGAGAGCGAGAGGGACGGTATGATACGAACTTCGAGTTTCGAGTTTCGTAAAAGCCCTGCTGTTTGTTTGTGTCCGTAGAATGCTACAAAAGTTCATTATTCACATTTTTATTTTCATTTTTATACGCATGTGTAGTCCAAAAAGCTATCAGGGTACAAGAATTATTATTTTATTCAAAATTTTAAGAAGCTTGGTCTACAGACGACCATGCCGCCACCCAAAGTTGGAACTAAAGTAATGTTATGAGGGATTAATTAATTAATTAATTCCACAATTCCATTACGTTTTCATGTTTTCATTTTCACTCTATTAGCGTGAACATTTTTTGTTGGATAAAGTTGGAAAACCCCGACTTCGTCACTTCAAAGTTCAATATCTCAAAAACGGCTGTACCGATTTTAATAAAACATGTCTAAGAACCATTGCTAGAAAACCTGCTTTCAAAAAAACCGCATTCAAATCGGTCCATCCGTTTAAGAGCTACGGTGCCACAGACACAGACACACACACGGACACAGACAGTTGCTTATTTCTACTATGCTATTTAAGCAGCAGCACTAGTGGCATCTATGTTTCGTCGACAGACGTCACACTCTTTCGGAACTAACCGCTCACTCAGACAAGAGATGTCGCTACTAACCAATAAGGACTGTAACGTCAAACGGACCTAATATATGTGTTGAAAAGCCAAGAGCGAATCGTGCAACTGCACGACACGACGATAATATCTAACTGGATATCGCGATATTTCCATTTCTATTATTATTTCTGTGGTTATATTCCTTCAGGTAAATCTATGAAACTCAACTCTAGTCTTATTTAAGTAGCTGTAAACCATCTACCTTCGCTAAATTGGATAATAAAGCACAAGAAACAATAATCACTTCGAACTCAAATGTATCAATTTACTTTACTCGTAAATTTTTACTGACGTCTTGGCCGTTACAAATGTGTAAACAGAATGGTATTTCAGTAGAATATGAGAGAGTTTATATTCCCTTGGCAGTTTTCTGTCAAAGATTTCAATGAAAAATCGGTCCTGTTTGAGATCGCGGTATCGAGCAGAGGTCTGTCATAATAACACACTTCCAATACTTAATGATGTCAAAGCGTTTGAAAGGCGAGCTTGTATCGTTTGTAGTGAGGGGAACATCGATAGTTCTGTCGATAAACTTAGAAATATGAAGGCATAACGCATTACTATGTTATAGATGTTTTTTCAAGTAATAACGCACAAAAAGTTGGAAAACCCCCGACTTTGTTACTTCAAAGTTCAATATCTTAAAAACGGCTGAACCGATTTTGATAAAACATGTCTAAGAACCATCGCTAGAAAACCTGCTTTCAATTTAAAAAAACAGCATTCTAATCGATCCACCCGTTTAAGAGCTACGGTGCCACAGACAGACAGACAGACACACATAGTGGTCAAACTTATAACACCCTTTTTTGCGTATTGAGTTAAAAATAGTTATAATCAGTTGATTGTCATAAAAACAAGAAATGTGCAATAAATAGTAATGAAAAAAATAATTAAAAATGAAATTGAACACAGCACCAATAACCTAACCAACAAAAAGTTGGAAATCCCCCGACTTTGTCACTTCAAAGTTCAAAATCTCAAAAACGGCTGAACCGAATTTGATAAAACATGTCTAAGAATCAGCTAGAACTACCCGTTTAAAAGCTACGGTGCCACAACAAGACACACACACAGACACACATAGCGGTCAAACTTATAACACTACTCTTTTTGCGTGAGGGGTTAAAAATGAAATTGAACACTCAGCACAAAAACTGCTATCCTTGACAGGTTAAGGGAGACTGTGGTAATGACTGGGCCCATAAATTTTATGTATGGTATAATTATATGGTGTTATAAGTTTGACCGCTATGTGTATCTGTGTGTCTGTGTCTGTGTCTGTCTGTCTGTGGCACCGTAGCTTTTAAACGGATGGGCCGATTTGAATGCGGTTTTATTGTTTAGAAGCAGGTTTTCTAGCGATGGTTCTTAGACATGTTTTATCTAAATCGGTTTGGCCGTTTTTTAAATACTGAACTTTGAAGTGACAATGTCGGGGGCTTCGTTGGTTAGGTTATCGATGTCTACAAACGTACATCACTGTTTCGCTGTTGTTTCCTTTCTGCGCAAACCGGGAGAATTGAAAATTAAATTCTTTATTTTGAAAGTAGACCAGGCCAAACGAACTTTTAGATCTGATGGTAACGGTTCGTAAGAAGCCATTTCAAGAAAATTCATTGTGTTGCAATGTAATCTAACTAACTTAGAAGAGTTGTTAAAACCCCGACATTTTCATTTCAAAATTCAATATCCCAAAACGGCGGAACCAATTTCGAAAACATAGCTAAGAACAATTTATTGAATCAGGCGTTACTTTGCGGAGGTCCATATCAATGAACTAAAAAGTCTATCAGCTGATAGCATGGTGGACGGTTGTGTCACTCTGAAGATGAGCTCTGGTTGAGTTCGAAACGCGTCAGTGTAGTGTGGTGGTGGTGATAGATGGGCTTGTGTGATTTATGTGTGTTCTTACAGTGTGGAGGTGGAGGAACTGCATGAACACGCATATTTTGCATAAGCTTAGCTATCGTAAGGTCGCGGGTGAGCAAGGAAATCATTTTAGTTCATAGCTAAGAACCACCGCAAACTGGCTTTCATGTAAAAAAAAACAACAACGAAATCAGTCTATCCGTTTGAGACCTACGATGCCACAGACAAACAGATATTGCAGACTTATATCACCTCTCATTCTGCGTCGGGGGTAAGAATGCGAGCAAGCTTCCTGTATTTTATGCATACGTCTGTCTGTCGCTTTTTTGTTGCATTCAGTTGCAGTATCAAAACCGGTCAAGTGTGCTAGTGCTCTCGCTACACTAGCGCCTCTAGCGGCCATTCCTTAATTTAGGTCCCTGGTGGTATGAAAAATACGATTGTTTGTTCTTGAGTCTTCTTGGGTATTTAATATATATTAGAGTATGTATCTATCTATTTAAGTATGATTATCCGTTGCCTAGCAACTGTAACACGAGCTTTGCTTCTACTTTGGGACTAGGTCAATTGGTGTCAAGTGTCCCGTGATATTTAATTAATTAATTTAATTTCAGAATTAAATGAAGGGTCGCAGTTCGTCGCGGATTTCCTTACTTACTTGTTTATTTATCCGACAGCAATAAACAGAGGTTATGCCTTGTGATTAAGCCACAGTATAAAACTAGTATGGAATCTACTAAGCTACAATCAAATTTTACCCCTTTGTGACAGCGTAATTGTATCATAAGATTTTATTTATTTGACAAAAACTTTTGCTAAAAATGTGTGAATTGTATGCGAGTTATGATCTTAAATCACAGATATAGATTACATTAGATAACGCAAACACCTCAATCTGTATGAAAAAGCAACCGTGTCACTTTTTTATATCTACTTTGACGTCTCAAGAGCGAATTAGCGATGTGAATTCCCCGAATGTCCGCGCAAAATCGATTCAAATGCGACAGTTTTCAAATGACGGTTTTTCGAAATATCGCTCGATGGCGTTAGTACCTATCGTGAGGTCCGTTTGATGTTTGCTAGTGATTGGTTAAATAACATAATGAGCGAATCGCAAGCAAAATTGAAACTAACTAACTAACGCCATCTAGCGATATTTCCCCTCTGTGAAAACCCTCATTGCCCTTTTTGCTGTAGCTCCGCAACAAGGTTCGGTCCTTCCTTACGAGCAAGGGTTAGGTTATTATTGCAGAGCGAAGCTGTGAATTCGTGGCCGAAGTTGGTTTAAATCACTGTTTTTCAATGTGTGGGTTGCGTGCGACCCTTTATAGGGTCGTAAAGGCGGTTACAAGGCGTCAGTAATACCTAATGGAAAGTACAATTAATGTAAGCAATCAGAAATGTTTATTAGCTAGAACACAGTTACAGAGATGTTTATGAAAACAATCGCACTAATATTATAAATGTGAAAGTTTGTAAGCCTGTTTGCTTGTTACCCCATCAGGTCTAAACCGCTGAACCGATTTAGATGAAATTCCTCGTTTTCACCCGATAGCGATAAACGAAATCTACGCGGTCGGTGTCGCGGGTAATAGCTAGTATATAATATTCCCAATTAGCTATACATCAATAACAGTTTTGTGTGTTACGTTAACGTATCACCGGTGATGCTCGTGACACCTTAGTAATAGAGCGACGCCGGTGGGCTCAAAATTTGCATGGTAATGGGAGCAACATTCTAGGTGAAGTATAGTGGGTAGCCAACGTGTTAATGAGTCAATATTCCGCGAATACGAATATTGTATGCAACACTAGTGCCAATGCATCAGCGTTTTGTTTGTAGATGACATACTGGTGTATACTGTGTTCATTTGGCCCAGGACCGTGAGACAAACATTTTACTGGCGATGCGTAGACTACTTTCAAATTGCCCTCTTCTCGGTAGCTCCGAAACAAGGTCTTGTTACTTCCTTTCTAAACCAACGCCATAGCATACAACTAGCGCTGCAAAACAAACAGAAGGATTTAAAAGCGAAAGAGTATTTCGGTTTTCTATGCCGGGATTGTTTTTCGAGGGAGGTGGAGCATGCTCTAAGAATACTGCCAGCCAGTCTCGGCCGGGATTTTAATCACTACGTGCCGATTTTGCCCGCGCTACATATTCGGCCAATGTTGGCCCACCGAAGTGACGCAATGAGGGCTATCGTTTTTTGTCTCACTAGATGGCGCACTGTTGCGTGAGGTTTTTAGTATGGCTTTCAAAGTCTGTTATTACGGGCGTGAAAACAAAGTTTAGATTAAAATCATATTTAAAACACCTTAAAACCGTACCATAAAGATATTGAGCATGCCACAGTGTTGCATAGTCCCCGTTTTGTTCGGAAAAAAGGGAGGAAAAAGGTTTCCGAAAGACAAAACTGTCTCAAAACACAGACATTCATTGCCCCGGAATGCATATTTGCCATAATTAATTTCAGAAATTGCAAAATATTTACAAAATTATTCTAATTATAAATAAACCCGCGTAGCTCACCCAAAAACTATGAGATTTGACATTTCGGAGACCTCACGCTACACTAGCGCCTCTAGCGGCGAATTCATTCGCGATAGCCCTCATTATGCGTTAGAGAACCACGTATGTTTTCTTTCTGTGTAGGTCTGCTTTCTGTATCGCTTACTTTTTTATTATTGTATTGTATTGTATGTCCGTCTCGCTTTAACTTATAACTGTGTCCCCCAACGATGACGATGACGTCGGCCAACGATGACCCAACATCTAGAGCAGTGGTTCTTAACCACTGGTGGTCCCTGGAAGAACTCGAAGTGGTCCGCGAAGCCATCAATATCGAATTGGCAAAACGACGCGCCAGTCAAGTAACGGTCGTAACCGTTCATTTATTTACAATTTTACTTTTAGCTTATTACCTTCAAACAGTTGGTAATCCACGGCAAGACAGAAATCCTGTCAAATGGTCCCTGCTAACTAAAAGGTTAAGAACCGCTGATCTAGAGTTACATCAAAGTTATCCCGGCCCATACCTAACAGATAACTTGATATTTAATAAAAACAAAAATCAACATCATCATCATCATCCCAGCCTATATACGTCCCACTGCTGGGCACAGGCCTCCTCTCAGAACAAGAGGGCTTGGGCCATAGTTCCCACGCGGGCCCAGTGTGGATTGGGAACTTCACACGCACCATTGAATTGCTTCGCAGGTTTGTGCAGGTTTCCTCACGATGTTTTCCTTCACCGCATAGCTCGTGGTATATTTCAAATGTAATTCCGCACATGAATTTCGAAAAACTCAGAGGTGCGAGCCGGGGTTTGAACCCTGGACCCTCTGTTTTGAAAAACAAAAATAAACGCAGAGAATACGTATGCCTACATATTTTGTATATATCTCACTTATATTATAAATGCGAGAGTTTGTGAATATGTGGGTGTTTGCGTGTGTAAACTCGTTACTCCTTCACGCTAAAATGGCTCGATGGATTTGGATAAAATTTGGTATGTAGATAGCTAAACATCTGAAATAACACATAGACAACTTTTCATATACGTACACAATTCAATATTCTTCAATCTTCGAGTTGCCACGAAAATGTTTCCGGAGCTTTTAGTAAAGAGTGAACCACTGCGTGTGTGTACACTGTGCCGCCTGCGCGTACGCAAGGTCGCTGCTAAGTTAGACTCTCATCTCGCTGTGGCCTGTTTCTTGGTCTGTAGCGAGTGTATCAAAATATTTACACACGTTCACGGCCTTTTGACCTTTAGGGTATTTTCTAGTGGCGTGGAGTGAATAATTTTGTTAGATAACCCAGAGAGTGAGAGAAGTGTGAGTTAGGTATGACTTTGTATCTCGCAGTTTGTGTACACTGTCGTGTTTGTCTGTTTTTTCCGAGTAATAATTCTGATTAGTCCATTAGTTAGATTAGATTAGCTTTATCATAGTTTACTGAACTTAATAAAATAATGGCTACCCGTACACAGCGGGGCTACTGTGAAGTTCGAAAGTCGAAGTTCGTATTAAATAATATTAGAGTCAGCGATACGATATGAACTTCTATTTTCGAGTTTCGTAGTAGCTCCCCTGATTGATAGATAATGCTAAGAACTGTGTTTAGTTACGAATTTGAATGGTCATACGGCCAGATTCTTCCAAAATGCTGAAAAAATTTGTACTAAAATGATTACCAAACAATTTGATATAAATTTAAAATATAAAAAAAAACGAAGTTTCATGAAGCGTATACGTTTTGTGGTATAAAATTGGATCATAGTTAAGTTTTAAAGATTAAATAAAACGTAGGCTGACTTGAAACCTCTTTAGTCTGAAATGACGTACGTACTAACTTGTTTGCAAATTTTAAAACTAAACTTTTCCTCCCTTGGGAGGAAAAACTATGCGTTAATCCATTATTCCCGTGAGAAAAATTTAAGCCATTGTCCTTTAGTATACAGGCATGGAATAACTTCATTGACGAGCAAGTGTGATGAAAAGTAAATAGAATATCTAGGTACTTAATATATATTTTTTACCATGAGCTTATTATAGGTAATGACCAATTTTAAGAGAACTCTTACTGGGGTCGTCTGAATATCGAAAATTAATATATATCTAATGTTAAAAACTCGATATTTTAAGTATCAATATTTCCATTTTTGATATTTAGATACGTGCCTCTCTCACTGGCTGCCTTATATTATAAGGAGTAGGTACATAGGTTACTATAATTTTACAAAAAAATGAATCCCCTTTCTTTACCATTTCTCCCTCCTACATCACCAAGTTAATCAAACGAAGAGAGTTACATTGTGATTTGTGACGGGCTGAGATAAATCTCATTCCAAGTGGGCAAAATTAGTCGGGCAATTATAGTGATTATAGCGAAAGAATCTCTCGTTCACTGTAATACTTTGCCTGCGCAGCGCATCGTAGGACGTCCACCAACGAGATGGACCTGCTTAAAGCCGTGGATTTACGTTGGATGCAAGCTGCTGCCAACCGAAGCAACTGGAGGTCTATGGTCCAACAGTGGACGTCCTACGGCTGAGATGATGATGATGAATACTTTGCCTCGCTGTTAGTTCGTGCCATACACCGGGATAAGCCTCCAAACGTGCGAGTTTCCCACCATTGTGTCCGTCGGAGTCCATTGTGCGCGCGCGCCTTGGCCGGGATCTACGGTTGCCCAACGACAGACGCAGAATCTGACTCATGCTCAATCAGTTCGAATTTTGTATCGTGCTGTCCCGCTCAAGATAATAGTATTTGCATGGATTGTAAAGAAGACGGTATGATGTGAACATCGAAATTTCAATTTCTAAGTAGTGCCTAGTACCAAATCGTCTACGTAGCTGTTGACGATGGATTGACTGCAAGCTTTAGAATGGATAATACCTACTTATATTCAACAGCCGTTATGAAGTTTCTGAATATAAACAATATGAATCATAGACAAAAATTCAATAAGATACATGAGATATAATCCAATAAGATAAGATCCATTAGGTCCCATCACTAAACGAGTCTCTGGTGTTACGTATGACAATCATATTCAGGCTACATCTGAAATATACTTCCATGATGTTTAGACCGCAGCAACTTTTTTTTAGAAAAACGAAACGGCGTATTAAGTGTCACCCGCACCATGCTAGAATGAAAGCATTGTAATGCAGGTAACTGTACCTACCTGTTTTGAATTAGTCCTTGAAGGAACGCTAAGAATCCTTAAAAGAAGTTTCCCTGCCGGCCGCGCGGCCGCGATAGGTATTCGTTTTGGATATTGCTGTCTTTATCGCTCGTAATATAAGCGCTCGCAGCCGTCCCCCCCCCATGCCTTCCGCATCGACGTCCGTAATTTATATCGAGATAGCTGCAGGCTTTTCAAGATTTGGACGGTTGAATTTTGGGTTTCGTTGTCCTCATATTAATATACGAAAAGTGTAGCACAGAAATCAATGATATTTACAATCAAGATATTCATTATAATTTCTATGCCTGTGGCTTTTTAGATTTTTGTACAAATGCTTTATTAGTCTGTGATTCTCGTGCAAAGTTGACATCTTTAATCTGTCGACTTTTGAGCTCCTGTAATTCAGATATTACACATTTATATGAAAATCTGAAACCACAGGCACAGATAATTACGTCTATATGGTTCATACTTACAAAATTTCATCATTTTCTGTTGCCTAGTTTTCAAATGAGACCGGGACTACGTTTGTATGGACAATGGAACGAAGAGACTTCTCTTAAGGCGCCAAACAAGTCGATAAGGGCCTATCGCGCTTCATACGAAGTTCCCAAACAACAAAGACAAATATCAGCGTGATATTATTTGAGTTGCGAATGCTTGATGTTATGTAAGTTGGGCAAACTTATTTGCACAGATGTCGGCGAAAATGGGCGAAAACTAAACACGAGCTAACTAGTATTATACTACATAAACATGACAGTAGCGTGGAGTAAAAATTCTCGTTAGAGAACCCGGAGAAGCGTGAATTATTTTCGAATGTGACACGTTACAGTTTGTGTATACTAACCGTGATGTAAAAAACTAAGACAACAGTGGGTAGGGTGGCTCACTTTGTGTTGAATACAGTATTTTGTATACTTTATTTTAGTTCAACAGTAAAAAGTATAATGTTGTGAAAAACAATATAATACTGTCTTTAACATTATGGTTGGCAACCCTAACAGCGGGTGTCAAGTCAAGTTGCTATGGTGCCACGGTACTAACGGTCCCTGATAACGATAACAGAGTCGGATATGTAATTATTGCGCTATGTCATTATTTCTGTTTTATATTTGAATTTAGTGCAGTAATCACAAAATGGCCACATTGCAGATCCGACTCAGTTAATAGGGACCATAACGTCTGTCCACTCGCCATTGTTTGTCACAGTATCAAGTTGATTGCTCTTAATGTATAAAATCCCCAAAACTAGACTTCATTACCATATGTAAAATTAGAAAAGTTAAGAACACCCGATATTTTCCTTTCGAAGTTCAATATCTCAAAAACGACAAAACCGATTTTGGTCGAAGAAGGTATAGCTAGGAACCCCCGCAAGAAAACTATTTTTTACATATAAAAACGCTTCAAAACAGGTCCCTTAGTTTGATAGTAACCATGCCCTGATACACTGTGCTATTTTTGATATCCGTTAACTTTAAGGGAACAATGCACAGGTCAAATGAAGTTAATTTCTCTAAGACACTAGCTAGTGGCCTAACTCTTGCTGATTAAAAGATAATCAAGAGTTAAGATAATGAATTATTAGCAGTAAAACAGCTTAAAGGTCTTTAATATATGTTTTTTTTTTTCAAAGTCCGTAACTAATCCGTGTTTAATACATTGCACAGGTACATTATTTAGCAAAAGAAAGTTAGATTAGATTAGATTTTTAGAAAAATATGGCTCTGTCCATTGGAGGACAATTTTGCCAGTGTCTAGTCGGTTTTGCCGTTGTACGGTAAAAAAAATCTAGAAAACGAAATATGAGAGGTAATGGTGGATGAACGATGACAAATTTTATCACCAAATATTTACAATATCAGTCCCAAAAGAAAGTTAATTCAGTGGATTTTTTTGATGCCTCTCTTATGTGTCACGTCAATGTCACTTGCCACTTAACAATTAACAATGAATGTGGGATTCGATTTGTAGCATTCGAAGATGGCGGATGTAGACAATATCTAATTTTGCTATTTCTGTTTCTTTGGCTAGTTGAAGTATAATTTTGATAGTGTTTTATGCGGCGATTAACCTTAACAGTGAACAGTGATCCCAAAATCCTATATTGTTTTCGTGTTTAACATTTTTTAATGCGCAAGTGGTCTCCACGTGGTTTCTGGAATTTTACTATCAAGTTGCAAAAACTACAATCAGCGTACAACGTGCCTCTCAAAGAGAGTTTAACTTGACACTGGCGAAATTGTCCTATTAATTAGGACAGAAAAGCCATATTTTAAAAGAGAACAAGAAGACAATGAATGTAAAGCTATTATATACAAGAAAAACTTCATTTTTGAAAAAAAAAATTAATTTAATTTTCGCGAAAATCTTAATTATCGGGTAGTTCATATCAATGAACTGAGTCGTCTGCCGAAGTTAACCGATATCAAAAAAAAACACGGTGTACAGATTAACAGAGATTGATTTTAATATGTATCACCCCTCTTTTAGTGTCCGGAGTTAAAAACTACTCCCGAAGAAAAATCGGTGCGAGGCGGGACGATTCGTGAGTGCTCATTCAAACATGCTTCTCGTGCCTTTCGCTACTCGTCTCGTCACTCGCACGCGAGTGAAGACCATAAACGAGGATTAAGGTGATGGGTTATAATAGAACAGGAAAAACTCGGGAGTAGGTAATAAAGCGATCTACGGCTCAGTACGGCGAGCGACCGCTCCGCTGGAGCGAAAGGTTATAAATGGGTTTGATTTGATTGACTAGCGAATCGTTTTTATTTCTGTTTCGATTATAAAAACATACCAGACGATTTCTGACGGTCGCGATCGCAATCAAATGACAGATTTCGCATACAAAAACTGTCATTTGATTGCGATCGCGAGTGGCAGAAACGTTAGGCCAGGGTTACTCAAAGTGGGGTACGCGAACCCCTAGGGGTTCGCTATTCGACGATAGGGGGTTCGCGACAAGCTTTACGTGACTCCAAAAACCACCAGGATGCAAGACTAGCAAGATGATTAAGATTGGTTTTTGGAGTCTTTTTGTATTTTTTATTTCAACTCCAAAATTGTTACTTATTTGTTTTTTTCAGTTTGTATTTTCGTTGGCAAGATGATTCTTACCAATATATGTTACCAATTAATGAAATAAATAATATACATTATATTATGATGATGATTGAAATAGAAATAACCTTAGTTTCTCCAACAGTCAATTTATTACTTATATTTCCCTCGCGGGCCCAGTACGGATTGGGAACTTCTTGGGAACTTTTTGGGATTTGAACCCTGATCCTCATTATTATTGGTTTATTCTGTCCCAGCGCTGGGCTGAGCCTCCCCCCAGTTTCACTGCTCTCTGTCCTGTGCACACAAGGGCCAGTTCATCAAGAAGAAGTCCAGTTCATCCCGCCATCGCCGTCTAGGTCCGTCAGTACCACTAGGTACCACGAGTTTACAGTGAGTGTACTCGATAGCGACGGCGTAAATTATTTGTAGAGGCGCTGTACAATTCGCCATACAAATAATTTACGCCGTTGCTATCAAGTACGGTCATTGTAAACTCATGGTAGTGGTACAGGTCGCCTTTTCGAGTTGGTGGGCGTCCATCGGTAGTTATCTTGGCCCACAACTCGTCCGGCATCCCATGCGGCAATCCTCGCCAGGCCAGTCCCACTTCAGCTAAGACGCCGTTCGACCTACATCAGTGATTTGAGTCATATTATTTGTTTTTTTTAAGGGGTGCGCCATGGAGAAACAGACAGACGTGATGAAGCTTAGGGTCCGTTTTTGTTGTTATCTACGGAACCCTTAACTTTGCCAAGGCGTGTGAACACAAACAAACCCAAAACATCGTTAAATTCTCAATAATTAACAAGACAAACAATTTCCTATCAAAATAGAAAACAAATTTTAATTAAAATAGAAGCCAAACTTATTGATTTGACCTAAAAACGTCCAACAGGTCGGAAATTGCTTAACCAAGCTTATTGCGCCGTTTGTAAAGGTGTCATAAATATGTTAACATTTTAGTACCCTATCGCATTAAGGCCGCTTATAATTTCCTATGGCAGCCCATTTATGACGGTAAAACGACAAGGTTATAAAGCGTTAATGTATTTGTAACGCGCTGATTGTAATGGCCAGAAGCTATGTGGACGACATTATCAAGGAAGGAAATTATTTTTTGGGGGGAAATTGAAATGCAAGGCTACTGACTTATTTACAAAAAACGTATGTAAATATGTATACGCCTTTTTGTACATAAAACACCGGACGACCAGATGGCCTAGTGGTTGAGAACCTGACTACTAAGCTTGAGGTCCCGGGTTCGATTCCCGTGTCGGGGCAGATATTTGTATGAAAAAATATGAATGTCTGTTCTCGGGTATAGTATGCATCTATATCTATATAATTATATTTATCCGTTGCTTAGTACCTACCCATAACACAAGCTTTGCTAAGCTTACTTTGGGTGTAGGTCAATGGGTGTGAATTGTCCCGTGATATTATTATTAAGTTCCCAATCCGCACCGCGTGGGAACTATGGCCCAAGCCCCCTCATTCTGAGAGGAGGCCTGTGCCCAGCAGTGGGACGTATATAAGCTGGGATGATGTGAGAAACAGACGTACAAAACAAAGGCGAACTTATCCAATAAAGGGAAATGTAATGGTATATGTCGCAGTAAAATGTCATTATATAATATACCGGATTGATCGATGTTCATGCCAATATCGATTCTTCCTGTTCGCAATTCTGGACAAACTGAATTCCACACAATAGTATTTCACCACATACCCTGATCCCGTGAGAATCCTACTAATAGTTTATGCAAAAGTTCACGTTTCTTTTCACGTTAAAACGGCTGGATGGATTTGAATGAAAATTGGGACGTCTGGAATAACACAAAGTCAGGTACTTTCAATGACTATATTATACTATATTACTACGGGATTGAAATAATAAAAAAAACAAGAACCACTTGGGTACGAGTAAGGCACTTGAAATTTGACACGGGTGTTTTTTAAATCTTTTTTTAATCTTCATGAAGAAGAAAACATACATATTATTAAATGTAAATTTTTATCTTACTTTAAAATAAATAAAGATAAAATAACCGTCTGCCACGAAAACCTGTAGTAGATATTTTTTTAGCGCCTGCTGAAATTAAAACAGCAATGTTGTGCAAATGAGCTTTTCACGTACACACGGCGAGCGGAATCTACATTGTAAATTAATAGTACATTGTGTCTTAAGGGCGGTAAATAAGGAATTACGAACGAGAGTCTAAGACTGAGGGCTTTAATGAGTCGATGTTCGTAATTCTAGTACCGCCCGTGCGACATACAATGTTTTTCATCACATTTGCGAGTAAAATTTTATATTTCTAAAAGAAAAAATATAATTGTTCCAAATATTGGCGATACCTTAGGCTGCGCTCTTGGCAGCGCAGCCCTCCCCCTCCCCCTCCCTCAGCATGTGCCTGAGTCGCGTGTGCATGTGGTCCTGCTGCTACGCCATGCGCAGCACCATCAATACGGGCCCTGACTCATTTACCGACCTTGGGCTTCATGACAAGAAAATTTGTACGGGCAATGACTCCTTTACCGACCACGGGTTTCATGACAAGCACATTAAGGTCGAGGGTTTTATTTGGGGGGTTGCAACCAAGGTAGCCTGCATGTTACGACACTGTTTACGAGCAAGTGTGATGAAAAATAAATTAAAATGCGGTTTGAATTTTGGTAATCATTCGATCTCCTATTCAGATTGGTCAAAATAACTACGATTTCTTGGGACATAGTCGAATTATTTTGACACTAGTTGTTACTCACGGCTTCGCTCACGTAAATCATTAGATAGAGACAGCAGATAATTAATTGAAATTATAGGATTTCCTCACGATGTTTTCCTTCACCGTGAAGCTCGTGGTAAATTTCAAATGCAATTTCGCACATGAATTCCGAAAAACTCAGCGGTGCGAGCCGGGGTTGGAACCCACGATCCTCTGCTTGAGAGGTCATAGGTCAAACCACTCGGCCACCACGGCTTCCTGCACAAACCTGCGAAGCAATTCAATGGTGTGTGTGAAGTTCCCAATCCGCATTGGGCCAGCGTGGGAACTACGGCCCAAGCCCTCTCATTCTGAGAGGAGGCCTGTGCCCAGCAGAGGGACGTATATAGGCTGGGAATCTTATAGGATTTCACAAAATTCCCATGGGAAATTACACCGTGGTCTTTATTGGCGTTGCATTATAAATAACTGTGCCAAATTTCGTGACTCCATCTATACACAGCGGATGAGATTTCGAGATTCTATGTCGATTCCATGGGAATATCGAGATAAAAAGTATCGTATGTAATGCTCCGGAAGTCTAGCTTCCACATTCGATGTCTAGATTCCACTCTTACGTGAAGAAGTAACAAATAAATATTATTCTTGTGAGAATTCCCGAAAATTACGTCGCAATTTTCATTGACGTTGCTTCAGTGGACGTTGCATTAAAAACAAACATGCCAAATTTGATGACTCCCAAAATGTGCTTTGCTAACAACAAACCGAATTATAGACGTACTAGCTCTTGCCCGCGGCTTCGCCCGCGTGTAGTTCGCTTATCGCGCGCTGTTCCCTCGGTAATTGTGCATTGTTCGGGGATAAAAAGTACCCTATGTCACTCTCTGGCCCATAAACTATCTCTATGCCAAAAATCACGTCGATACACGACTAACATACAAACACACGCACTTTCGCATTTATAATTATTAGTATTATATTTAAATATTCAAAATAATGAGAACTTAAAACAACGAGAAGACAAGTTGTACGTCACTAATCTACGAGTATATGAAGGATTTGTTGGTATTATTTTCAGAATAAGCCTCTACTTGAGTACGTGGGTTAAGCCACTTAATGCCAAGTTAGCCCAGTAATTCAAAGAATAAACCCGATAAACCAGATAGTTTTAACAAAAAAAGCTTTTACTCTGATCACACAACTTTTACCATAAAAAACATACAAACACTAACCAGTACGAATTACGCTAACATAAAAGTTTAAATCTACTTTTAATCCTCTCAAAAGTTAGCAAAATACAGTTTTACCCTTAGAAAATTGCAGAGATAAATAAGGCTGTTGCAAGGGCGTGCACGTTATGCTAAAGCCAAGGTGATTTTCCGACAAAGCTGTGGATTATTGAAAAAACGTGCCGTAAGATAAAGGAATAGAGTTGAGAGTTTGTTCGGCGAGTGTTGTATAGGACTTGTTGCATACGGGCTAAAAGTTTCCTTTCAGCCACCGAAGCGTTTCAGCCAGTTGCTCCCTGGACGCTTGGCGCGATTGACGTCTCAACTCTACCTAGTCTGTGGAATACTTTTGAATTTGGAAGGTGCGCTTTCGAACGAACGATGAACGTTTTTCAAAATTACTGTGGTGTTTTTTAAAGTTGCTTTCGATTGTTTGTGATTGCCAGTGTGTTTTGAGTTGGGTTAAGCGCAAACGAACTTTAGCTACGATATTTGCGGACGATTAAAGTAAGTATTAATTATTACTGTAATTAGTTTTTATTATATTTGAATGTATTATACGAAGTTTTTACATGACATTAATGTGTTTTCAGCGAGGAAATGCATTAGGCAATAATTACGTTCTGTATTTTTGTAAATGTTCTGAACTTTAGAAAAGTTTTGCGTACAATTTTTATGCGAACAAAAAATTTTATTATATTTTAGGTGATTTTAAATTTTATGAAACAAATGCTTCGTTTTTTTTTCAAAAACTGTTTTGTTACATACCTAGGTATATTTTTTTAAAGTAGTTTCATCATTCGAACAGCCAATTTTTTAACTGCTTTTAAAATGTAATAATATCTGCCGTAATTCTAAATACATTTCCCATAAAGCTGTAAATTCGGAAAAAACAGCTCGTCCGGTATCAAAATTCTATAGTATTGTCGCTGATTCAGAATATTTAAAGCAACTATGAAAATATACATACATACATTTCCAACATACTTAACCACAAGTAAAAATTTGTGCAACGTTTTAAATTTCTGTCTTTGATTTGACATAAAAAATAATACATTTTATTATCCTTAGGGGCTGTTTCACCATCCCTTGATTAGTGTTAAGTGATGGTTAAATGTGATGCCGTCTCCGTCTTTTCGAACAAAACAAATAGAGAGGGCATCACATTTAACCGTCAGTTAACACTAATCAATGGATGGTGAAACAGCCCCTTAGTGTTAAACACAAGGATCAACTCCTTCTCAAAAAAGTTGTCTGCAGCTTCTGTAAAAAGCCATAGCGGCCCGTATGTGTTACTTTTATTAATGGCCGGGGGTTCCAATTTATTTGCACCCTAAGGGTCTGTTTCACCATCCATTGAATTAGTGTTAACTGACGGTTAAATGTGATGCCGTCTCTATTTGTTTTGTTCGAATAGACGGAGACTGCATCACATTTAACCGTCGGTTAACGCTAATCAATGGATGGTGAAACAGCCCCTAAATCCTTTACAAATATCAGCAAAACCCTTTGGTTATAAAGCATCATAGATAAAATCCATTCTGTATGCAAATTGGCAGTAAACGAGTTTTCTCATTAGATCGTAGCTCTGCAACGCGAAAATTTATTTCTTGACTAAATTGAATTTTCAGCAATGTTTACACGCCCTTTAATGTTTGCCGCTGAGCTATTTTTGATTGTAATTGAATTTGTAAAGACAAAGAGAACTAGATTTTTTTTTAAACAAAAATCACAACTGAACGTCGCACTGGCCGTGGCAGGAACGCGTAAGTCACGATGTCTTACGTCCTTATTCTTCAAATGGTGATACTTTTGCCAGTCACTAACTAACGATAAATAAGTTCCTTTTAATAATTTAATTTTTAGTGCAAGTTTTTTTTGTTTTTTCTATTTTTAACCCCCGACGCAAACGCAACGTCTGTGTGTCTGTCTGCCTGTGGCACCGTAGCTCTTAAACGGGTGGACCGATTTGAATGAGGTTTTTTTTATTTGAAAGTAGGTTTTCTAACCGATGATTCTTAGATATCATCATCATCATCATCATCCCAGCCTATATACGTCCCACTGATGGGCAAGGCCTCCTCTCAGAACAAGAGGGCTTGGGCCATAGTTCCCACGCGGGCCCAGTGCGGATTGCAGTGCGCAGTTATGCGCGCGAATATTGTAGGTAAGTTAAATAAAATGTTGCGAAATTGAAAGCATTATCTTACGCAAAACTTGGTACAGTCAACGTCATAAATAAGTGTTCACTTTTGTACCTTGTCGCTTTCAGTCGGTACACAATCATGACGTTAAAATGACAAGGTACAAAAGTGAATATGATCACTTGTTTATTACGTTGACTGTATGTACATGACCTCTTTTTATTAATGTGTACACATTCTTCTTTTTCATTGGAAACAACATTTTCTTATAAAAAATAAACCCATTTCAAGTCTTATTAAGGAAAAGGTATGGGTTCTAAGAAATGAAATGAAATCACGTTTTCCTCAGGAAGTAATGGGTAAGATATACGAGTAGGTAGGTACATTCGTGGCTTCAAGCCGATCGATTACAAGATGTGTTTGTTAAGACGCAGTAAAGCAGTCCTGAAATCAGTACGCTCTGAAATGACATGGACGTAATAGTAGATTATTGTCGTGACCTGGAAGTAGGCAATTGCTGGCTGAGTATGAGTATTAAACGGACTCGCATGGCTCGTCCGTTTAACTAATACAAAGCCAGCAATAGCTATTCCAGCCAAGACTAATATAAAGCTTTTCTCAAAAATGGTGATATATTCTGAAATAGGATAAACTTTTTCTCAAAATATACTACCGTAAACTGCTTCAACTTTGCCCTCTGGCCCCAACATTGCCTGATTCGATTTAGAGTCGATAACTTAGCACCCTTTAGGTTTTTAAACTTTTATCCCCTCGTAATAATAATTCCCGTGTAGATAAAAGTTTAAAACCTATAAGTGCTAAGTTATCGACTCTAAATCAAATCAGGCAATGTTGGGGCCAGAGGGCAAAGTTGAATCAGTTTACGGTATAACATTTAATTTTACTTATTCCGATATTTTTCTTATGCTTTGCCGCCTTTTTTTCATTAAAAATAAACTGCAGGTGTGTATTATTCCACCGAAAACACCCAGACCCAGTAAAAAAAATACCGGCCATTAAACGTGGCTGTATACGACTTGTGAAAACATTTCCATGGCCTTTTTATCTTAATAAAAAAATAGTGACTGATTGCAGGCGCGCTAATTTATTATTGTCGAGCTAGCGCGCCTGCAATCTTTTTACCTTTTTAATTTTTCGCTGACAAACTATGCACTTCACCTTCTGATATGTAAAGAATAATGCCAACTTTTACGGTCATTTTTGAGAAAATGAATAAAGACAACTCTAGTTATATTGTTATGCCATAGGTAAATAATTTCTTTGTACAATGAAGGTTTCTGACAGGCTAGTTGGATCTAGTATCGTGAAGGTCTTTTGTCTTTTAAATGTTGAAGAAATAAATCAGTCATCAGCAAGACTGCAACTTCGAATGGACCCTTCGATACTAAGGTCATTTAGCGATAAGGTCACAGCACATTAGAGCCACCCGGCACCCGATCAGCATCGCCTCGACTTTCGGCGTCCACTCGTTGTCGACAGGTGGTCCGCGGGTGGACGCCGCGTTGACAACGAGTGGACCTCGCGTGGTCCACGAATTACCTAGTAGTCACTATGGCGGTGAGCAGCGGGCTGTCACCGAGTGGTTCACTCGCCGTCCGCGCGTGGCAACCTCACGAGTGAGGCGATCCGGTGACGCTACGGAGTTGATGTAGTGAGCGCATGCCCATACAAATCCATGAAGAATACTAACCGCTCGAGGCGAGGCGGTACAGGTCGGGTCGGGTGGCTGTAATGAGCTGTTAACTTTATTTTGCCTGTCATGAAAATCGTAATTAATTCCAATGACGATCCCATCCTTAAAACGCCTAAATCAGTCAAAATGATTAAAGCCATTTATTATTGAATTAACTACTTTCTATACTGAAAAGTGTTACAATGGCGTCGTAACAGCACCATCATCCCAGCCTATATACGTCCCACTGCTGGGCACAGGCCTCCTCTCAGAACAAGAGGGCTTGGGCCAAAGTTCCCACGCGGGCCCAGTGCTTATTGGGAACTTCACACGCACCATTGAATTGCTTCGCAGGTTTGTGCAGGTTTCCTCACGATGTTTTCCTTCACCGTATAGCTCGTGGTAAATTTCAAATGTAATTCCGCACATGAATTTCGAAAAACTCAGAGGTGCGAGCCGGGGTTTGGACGCACGACCCTCTGTTTGAGAGGCGATAGGTCAAACCACTAGGCCACCACGGCTCTCTAACGCGTAACAGCACCAAGATTTTTTAAAACAAACTTACTAATTGACTATACTCGTACAACGCTGGGCGCTCCCCGATGACATTTGACCCCGAAAACTTGATCATTAATATTTAATGAGACACGTCCCTGCTAATGCAGGTACTGTAAGACAGGTGGGGAACTATAGTTGCCGCTGATACTACATATTACTAGTACAATACGTCATATTTTGCATTGTGCCGACGAGTTAATTAGAACTGAAATCCCCGTTGCTTTGCTTAAGGTTTAACAACGGGGGTAGTATTTTAGAGGAGGATTATGGTTGCTAATATCATAATTATTAAGGCGGAGGTAGTTTTCATTTTATAACCATAATATTGTTGGTAAAAGTTGCATTATTTGTGGAAGAAGTAGATAAGTAAATTATTGACTTACATACTTTCTTTCTCGGTCGAATTTGATGCAATTACTTACTTTAAATGATGCTACTTTCTACTTAGATATTTTTACTTTCTGATTCGGTGACGGACGAAACAATAATCTGGTAGTAAAATTCAGATGGTACGTCTGAGATCTGTCCGTAGGACGGAACTCTCAAGAGTTTGGCATCGATTTGAAAGTTGCTACAGATTTAGTGTGGACTTACAGTTTAAGTGCAGTTTTACAGCAAAAAGTTTGCATAAGAAAAGAAGTTTTTGACGAAAAATTATTAGAACTACTACAATTATTACTAAAATGAGAACATGTTTTTGTACAAAATACAACAACTAACCCCTACTAATAAATATTTATTCTATGGTCACTCAATTCGAAGACGCTCGCAAAAACAAAACAGTCCACCATTCCTGTGTTATTAAAGGACCAAAATCTTCCCTTAAAACAATACCTTTCTAATATTAGACTAAACAAAAGAACTTTTATTCAACTCGATGAGGAGGCCTTTTTGGTTATTAATTTGTATAATTTAATTTAACTGAGTATTGACCTTTCCTCAGGGGTTACTACACGGATCATTTTTTTAAGGGATTCCTCGAATATTTCACCTTTATCCTCTTCAATCAATTATAGTTTGCATGAGGACTGAGACCGTAGTTTACTATTGTTTCACTATTTTTGTACCGTGGAGAGTTAGCGTAACTTATTGGCTGATTGACAGAAAAGGCAAAGCCTACATAACTGAAGCTGGAGTCTTGAAGTTTGACACATATTTTTGTGGATCATAAAGCGTTAGGAAGGGAAATAAGGGAGAAAATGAGATAAAGGATCTCTTTAGCTTAGCTGATAGAAAAACGCTTTATGTCCACGCAAGGTGAGCGAAAGGTAATGTTAGTTTTGTAGAAAATTTATTCGTGACATGACATGACGTGACGTGACATGGATAAGAATAATAATAAAAATAGAATTGGAGTCGATTTGTAGCATTCGAAGATGGCGGATGTAGACAATATCTAATTTTGCTATTTCTGTTTCTTTGGCTAGTTGAAGTATAATTTTGAGTGTTTAATGCGGCGATTAACCTTAACAGTGAACAGTGACCCCAAAATCCTATATTGCTCTCGTGTCTAACATTTTTTAATGCGCAAGTGGTCTCCACGTGGTTTCTGGAATTAAACTATCAAGTTGCAAAAACTACAATCAAGAGAGTTTAACTTGACACTGGCGAAATTGTCCTATTAATTAGGACAGAAAAGCCATATTTTAAAAGAGAAGAAGAAAAATAGAATTCGCGCCGCTGTCATCGTTCATCCACCAATACGTCTCATATTTCGTTTTCTAGATTTTTTTTTCCGTACACCAGCAAAACCTACTAGACACTGGCAAAATTGTCCTCCAATAGACAGCGCCATATTTTTCTAAAAAAACAACAACAATAATAAATATAAAAAAAGTTAAGTATGCATGTCACGAAATGGTCCCAAATCAGCAATCTGCCGGTCTTGCGAACGGTGCTGTTCTTCCTTTGGGACCATCTGGTCATTATACATTAAAAAAAATACAGTTAAGTGAGACCGATACAATATTTATTAAAAAAATACTTTCCTATTTAATTAAAATAAAAGAAATACTAACGTTACAAAATGGGTTGCCAGAATATAAAAAAACCGGCCAAGAGCGTGTCGGACACGCCCAAAATAGGGTTCCGTAGCCATAACGCAAAAATTAAGTAATACTTTTCTAAGGATTTCGTATTTTATACGGAATCTTCCAAGTTTAGGTATATTTTATACCTTAGGCTGCTATTTACTCATAAACTACTAATAATTCTCAAGCAAACTTAGCCGTTATAGTTTTCCTTGAAAGTTTGATATACTTACTACCATCCTGATTTTTTTCAAATTTTTCCACTCACCGGTTTAGATTTTAGAGGGGGGGGGGACGCTAGGTTTTAATTATAATTATCACTTTAAAGTTGAATATTTCGCAAACTAATAACTGAATCGAAAAATCGCTTTTGCAAACCCCTAATGGTTTTAAAACACCTATCCAACGATATCCCACACTATAGGGTTGGATGAGAAAAAAATCACCCCCACTTTACGTCTATGGGAGGTACCCTAAAAAAATATTTTTTTTTGAATTTTTAGTTGTACTTACTATTTTGTCGGCATAGTTTACTTATATATTCGTGCAAAATTTTAACTTTCTAGCATTGATAGCCACTGAGCAAAGCCGCGGACGGGCAGACAGACAGACAGACAGACAGACATGGCGAAACTATAAGGGTTCCGTTTTTGCTATTTTGGTTCCGGAACCCTAAAGAAAAAAGAAATAGGCATAGGCCAGTCTCCTTTACCCTTCTCACTCCTAACAAAAGAGAAAAAAAAAAGAAGAATAGACAAAACAAAACAACATGCGATGCGATTGATTCGCCAACCAAATTGCGATTTCTAAAAGTTATTCGACTCTAAAAATACATAGTTGATTTACGCCAATATTCTTCCTGTAAAGCTAAATTTGCTAATTGAAATCAGAATGTTAATGAAAATTCCACCGATCATTTGACATTTAGGTACTATGAAAAAACGGCGATGTTCACTTGACTAATAAGAGTATATCTAAGTAAGTAATCGGACACTGAAGGTAATAAATATCTTGTCAGTTAATTGCACAGAATGATTATGTATGGAAATGGACACAAAAATAGGCTAAAAAAAAAAAAAAAAAAAAAAAAATACATTTTACACTCACACTCACTCATAATATTGGTACCTAATTTTTTTGCACTTTAGTGACTTTATAGGTAGAGTCATTCACGATGACGCGTGCCGTGATTCTTATTACAATGTTATTAATCTCTAATTTTGACAAAATCAGTTGTCTTTGTGAATGGCACTAGGTATACGTAGATATAAAATGCTTACCAAGAGGTGTGGTTTTTATACTAATAATAAATAACAATATTATGACATCAGTATACTTTAGAGGAAGGCAGTCACTTCATTCTATAGCCTTTCTCAGTGTCGCCACATGCTCCCAGCTGACTCCGTCCTTCTCAAGCGAAGGCCGACTGAGCAGGACAAGAACGCAGCCGTAATTTTAAACGAACACAGCAATAATAATAAATCTGTCGCATGACAGCTCGACTTTCAGAGCGTAAGCTTTCTTTATTTCCCTGAAATTATTTTCAAGATTTATTAGCGAGTGAGCTTGTTGTTTTTTTAAAATTTCACCCTTTAATGCGCGGTTTAGTTACATTGAAAAAATACGAGGGCTTTGACCTTCATATTTGTAATGCGACTTAATTTTGGAGCTTAGCTCTGTTTTCATAATTTAAAAAAAATCGGCGAAGAGCGAGTCGCACTTGCGTACTTTCCATACAATTTGTATATGTCAAAATGTAAGTAAAATGTACGCGGTGCAGATTCATTTTATGTTAGTTGATTGGAACAATAAGTTTAATTAAAAACTTAATATTTCTTAATACTTTATTTGTTGTACATTACAAGACGTTCAACTTAATATGTGAGAACCAGCCTTTAGTTGACAGAAGAGAGTAGGTTGTTGTTGTTGTTTCTTTAAAAAAATATGGCTCTGTCCATTGGATGACAATTTTGCCAGTGTAATCTAGAAAACGAAATATGAGAGGTGATGGTGGATGAACGATGACCGACAAATTAATTTACATTTTTTCAAGAGAATAGGTGATTTTAGTTATTGTTTTAGTAGTGATAATGAAGTGTCTTTGACAGTGAGCTTCAATCTTAATACATACTATCGGCTGATGATAAAGGATGATGAAGATTTATCCGGATAAAGTTCCGCGTGACGTCATTATTTATTTAATGAGGGCTATCGTTTTTTGTCTCACTAGATGGCGCACTGTTGCGTGAGGTTTTTAAGTATGGCTTTCAAAGTCTGTTATTACGGGCGGGAAAACAAAGTTTAGATTAAAATCATATTTAATACACCTTAAAACCGTACTTTAAAAATATCGAGCAACCACAGTGTGGCACAGTCCCGTTTTGTTCGGAAAAAAAGGGAGGACAAAAGTTTCAGAAAGACAAAACTGTCTCAAAACACATACATTCATTGCCGCGTAACGCATAATTGCCATAATTAATTTCAGATAATGCAAAATATTCACAAAATTATTCTAATTATAAATAAACCCGCGTAGCTCACCCAAAAACTATGAGATTTGACATTTCGGAGACCTCACGCTACACTAGCGCCTCTAGCGGCGAATTCATACGCGATAGTCCTCATTGACAAAATACAAAAAAAAACCTGTCCGATATTTTCTAATAATCTTACTGATTAAATGTATGCTAAGTTTTTAGGGTTTATAGACTCTTGGAGCTGCAAACTTCAAAAACTGCTACTTTCGGTATTTAACGTTTTGTACTATTTACGTTACTTTAAATGTTGACCATTAGCCATTTTCCAGAGCAAATGAAGGTCAGGATTAGGACATTAAACAAATGGTTTTAATTACCGAAGTCTCCATAAATAACCTTCTCTCTAATCACAATCCGACCGTTAAGAGAATAGTATTTTATTTGCTGTGGTTTATTAAACGGTTTTATTTAGCTTGCCCTATTCGTATATTTTTATTTTATTATTACAAGCTTTTCTTTAGCTTGCCCTGTTTATTTATTTATTTGTTTGGGTCAAAATTAAATCTTGAAAGCTAACTTTGACCCTCTTCTAGCGGTCCGATCGACTTGAAATTTAGCGTACTTATGTAAACTTGGTGATAATACAATAAAATTTGATAGTGACATCTTGGTGGTCTTGTCAGAATCGTCTTCGTAGGAGGGACCTCCTCAGTGGTTAATAGTACCGACTTGAAATTTGGTACGGATATGCAGTTTAGATGACAATGTAAGTACAGTCAACAAAAAGTACAGTCAGCAAAAAAAGGTTGTATTAAAAATGAATTTTAACAGGAACTTATTACCTAGTCTACACCTGGGGCTTCGCTCGTGTACCATCGGGCCTGACAGTCGAATTATTGGATAATTTCCATCAAAAAGTGACTTGGAAAGAATTTTAATGGGATTTCAAATGCGACGCGATGCGAGCTGTTTGTTGGAAATTATGCTTACTTCGGATTTTTTAGCAAATTCCTATGGGAATTCCTAAAACTTGCATCGTGGTCTTTTTTTATGTTGCACCCATGCAGAAACTTGTGCAAAACTTCATATCTCGAGACTTAACGGTTAAGATTTTGGCATTTTTCGTAAATTCTGTGGGAGTCAATTGCGAAGTTTTGTATCCAAATAATACCTAACTCACTGCTGGCTCACTCTCGGGGTTCTCTTCTCTGCCTTCTTCTTCTTTGACGTATCCCAAAAAAAAGCCTAAAGAAAAAGTTATTACGCTGCCGGAACCAATGTTTACATTTTGACCGATTTGTATAATTTATTTAGTTCCCGGACTCAATAAACGTAGTCGCCGGGGGGTATTGGCGTCGCGCCAAAGCATTCATTTACATCGATGGGATATCGGTAGCTTTTACAATGCAAATTTTATAAAATTTTCGTGACCGCCGGCTCGTCGCATTTACCCCGCTGATCTTTTTAACCCCTGGGTCTCGTGCCTCCAAACAAAATCTTTGCATTAATGAACCTTTGTACCCTTTAACCTTTTTTTGATTCATGATTGCTAATTTGGTTGCTATGCTACAGGATGTGTGAAGCTTCATATGAGAAAGAAAGAATAAATTTAAGTGCCGAAATATATCAATGACGATCAGATGGCCAAGTGGTTAAAGAACCTGACTACGAAGCTTGTGGTCCCGAGTTCGAACGCCGGCCGGGGCAGTTATTTGTATGAATAATACGAGTGTTTGTTCTCGGGTCTTGGATGATTAATATTGGGTATGTTGAGGGCTTGGGCCATAGTTCCCACGCGGGCCCAGTGTGGATTGGGAACTTCACACGTACCATTGAATTGCTTCGCAGTTTTTTGCAGGTTTTCTCGCGTTGTTTTCCTTCACCGAAAAGCTCGTGGTAAATATCAAATGTAATTCCGCACATGAATTTCTAAAAACTCAGAGGTGCGAGCCGGGGTTTGAACCCACAACCCTCTGCTTGAGAGGCGATAGGTAGGTCAAACCACTAGGCCACCACGGCTTCTTTAATATATATTTAAGTATGTATTTATCTATATAAGTATGTTTATCCGTTGCCCTGTATCCATAGTAGGTGCAAGCTTTGCTTAGTTTGGGACTAGGTCAATTGGTGTGAAGTGTCCCATGATATTTATTTATTTAATGAACAGTATGTATTTTTGAACATGAAACTACCGTGAGACTCACTCATATTAAATATAATGACCCGGATAACTCACGACGGACGACGGTATCTCTACTTGCGAGAGAGAAATTTTTCATTCCGCGGAAAGTGCGTGAAGCCATCGAGATTAGTCGTCGGCCGAATTTCAACCGGGATAGTGGTTGGACGGTACCTCCGAGTTGGAAAACGGTGTTAAATACTCGTGCTGCGTCATCGGTGTGTGTGAACGTACCTTTACAGAGCGATGTTGTTAGTGTTGTGTGCTACCCTACATTTGACAGTTGTAATGATGATGAAAACGCGGGTAGTTGTGTGCCGGTGTCAGTTTCGTCGGGTAGTCGCGCGAGCAGAGCGTCGGCGCGCAGTGCGCGTGTTGCAGCAGCCGCTCAGTCGCGTTGCTCCGGAGACGAAGGGCTACGGATTAGCCCGAAACATGTCGAGCTAAACTCGATTTAAGACGTGAGTTATCCGGGTCATTATATTTAGTATGTATTTTTATTTACCGGGTCATTATTTGAGCCTTCCAATCACATTAATTTACGTGATCACATTTTGGTATGAATGGGCTGTAAAAAATAATGATGACATCTTTGATTATATTAGGCGTCCTGTACTTTAACTAGATAACCTGGAAACTGTTACAGAATCTTCTACCATGTCAACAGAAATGTGCACCTTACGCAATCTTTGAAATCGCTCGATATAGGAAAATAGTAAGGGAGGATTCAAATTCTTATTCCTTGAGCATTATACATGTAAAAAATTCGTAATCAGATTTTTCAGTTCATTATTTAGCCGTAGTTTGAAGGGATTTTTCGATAAACCAGCGGGAACGGGCAATGCGGGATATTAACCTCATTCCTATAGAATATTGTGTAAATATAAAAATCTACGCAGACGAAGTCGCGGGCAAAAGCTAGCAACTAATATGTAGTGTGTAGACCTGTCACAGACAATAAAGGTAAACATAAAGTAACGGAAAACCTAAAAGTGTATGATTAAATTAACTTACCTTATCAGTTACTTAATACCCCCATCATACCTATCGGTAATGTTTCAATATTGTGCGTATGGATTCCACGTGCACGTTTCCGAATCTCTCCTAAGCAGTATTTTTTAACAAGGGGATTGGCGCTTTAGTGTTACGCCGTTGACGTTAAAGTCGTGGTAGCCTGCGGGGAAATCGTGAAAATTCGATATTACCTTGTCAATGCTAAAATAAAATTTGATTTTAATATTTGTAGATCATACGCAGGTGGTAGGACATTGTGCAAGGCCCGCCCGGATTGCTGCCACCATCTTGCTCGCTAATCCTGCCGTGAAGCAGCAGTGCTTGCACTGTTGTGTTTCGGCGTGGAGAGTAAGACAGCCGGCGAAATTACTGGCACTTGAGGTATCCCATCTTAGGCCTCTAGGTTGGCAACGCATCTGCAATACCCCTGGTGTTGCAGATGTTTATGGGCGGTGGTGATCTCTTACCATCAGGAGACCCACTTGCTCGTTTGCCACCCAGTCAAATAAAAAAAAAAATCGGTACAAAATAACATAAAATGCAATATTTCACTTAAAATCTATGTAACACCGTGCCTGAACTAGGATAATTCCTGTATCTCAGTTGCAATATTCTTATGGATCTAAAACTAAATTGTCTTCGTTCGCAAACCATTATTCGATCACTTCTAGCGATACAATAGAGATTCTAGAGATCAATCAAAGGGAGTATAGGGCAAGTTTAATTTTTTTTTACATAAAAACTGCGCCAATTTATAATTTATTACAGAACTAGCAATGTAAAAAAATTAACACTAGCAAATGAAAATTAATTTCCAATGTTGCTGTTTAATTTCCTCGTATTTATAACTTGCTTATAAAATCCGCTTTGCCGCTTTTTATGCACTGTTAAAGAATCCATTTTTAATAAGGTAAGTGTCCCAGTGCTCGAAATGTATTCAGAAAAGACGACTCCGTACTGTCACCTAAATTGCTAACGAGATTATAGATGGCAACAACTTAACACTCGGACGTTTACCTTACAAGTTTTTTACAACTTTTTTGCGTCCCGCGGGAATTTTGCGTTTTACCCGGCGGTAACGACCTGTAGGGCTACTACGAAACTCGATACTCGAAGTTCGTATCGTACCGTCCCTCTCGCCCTCGTATTGAATAGTATAAGTGTCAGAGGGACCGTATGACACGAACTTCGAATTTCGAGTTTCATAGTAGCCATACTGGTAATTCGGCCAGGATCGTCTTCGCAGGACAGTATTCCTCAAAGGATAATGGCATCAACTTTAAAATTTGGACCGGAAATGCAGTTTAAATAACAATGTAAGTACAGTCAACAAAAGTTACAGTCAGCAAAAAAACTTCGTAATAAAAATGAAAAATTGAACAAAAACTTATTCGCACAAATATTATGAAATACAAATTATATTTTTTGCTAATGGCGTATTGTTAGGTTCGGAAACCTCAGTGAAAGTGAGTGAGGAGACTAGCCGCAAAACCGAGCCTAAATGAATAATATATTACAGGCTAATAGCATTAGAGGAAATCGATTCAAAACCTTCTTCTAGGCTTCTTTCTAGGCTTTTCATGAATGGATAATCAGGCTAACAGCTAAGGTGGCTAACAGCAACAGACCGTCCCGAAAAAAAAAATAAGGGGGAGGTTGTGACTGGCACCCGCTACCCGCTGTTCGATGTCAACAAACATCATCAATGTTGGATCTTAAAGGCTCTTTGTGCTCATATCCTTAACTTACCTGTAACACTTAGGGAATCTAGGAAACAAACGCATTTAATGGTTATTTAATAGTCATATGACGTGATCAATTCGTAGAACAAGATAGTGCCCATTTTGATACATTAGTGTAAAATGTGGAACTCGGAAACGACTCTAACGATGTCTATGAAATTTTATTCAGGCCTTCGGGGTCGAACAACCGATTTAGGTAGTCCTATCTCTCTCGTTTCTCGTGTATTTGTTTGACTTTAGATGCCGCTTTATAGCGTATATTTTGACATGCATGCGGTGTGGTATGCGTGTATTGAAGCGTGATGAGATGATGTATTTGAATTTGAACATTTGAACGAAGAATGCATACTGAGTTTGAGTGAAGAACAAATGAGATGTTATGGCAGTTGACGACGTACGACGGACGTAAACTGGCGTGTGTTTATTTTATTTTATCTACATGCATATCATAACTTCCCTATTATATGTTCAGAAACGACTATCAAATGGCCTTTATTAAGAAACCTGGTATCTGCGGGTGCATCTTAATGTTCACATTAAAGTACAGTGCATCTTAATGTTTACATTAAAGTATCGGTAATACTTTTTTTAACAATGCATATCTGTACATATTGTAGAAAACTTATGACATACATGTAGATAATAATTATTATTCAAAGTCAAAGTCAAAGTCAAAGTCAAAGTCAAAGTCAAAATACAGGCCATATCTGAACATATTATAGAAAACTTATGATATGCATGTAGATAAAGTTATGTATGCGGCTATACATAATTAGGCATTATGCACCAGCCACATAAATAACTATTATCTGGCGTAATTCTTACGATTTCTATCAATTTCTCAAATACGCTTACCTATAAAGGCTTAAAACTACTGCTGCTTTTTATTTACGAACCAGGTTTCCACATGCATGTATAGGTACATACGGAACTCTCTCTGCGTTACTTCAATTAGCACGAGTTATTATGTTGTGAGTTGTGACACTTCGGTTTTTGACATTCTTCTTTTGAATGATTGATTGATTTTGGATTTATTTTGTGGGGATTCATTAAATAAACTGTCTTTTACTCTAGCTAGTCCGCCTCTAAAAAAAGTTATAAGGTAGTGAAATAAAACCGGATTTTACCAGATCTTACATCGAGTTTAGCTCGACATGTTTCAGGCTAATTCGTAACCCATCCTCTCAGAACACTCGCCACGGCGGCAGCTGCATAACGCGCGCCACCGCTCTGCGCGCGAGACTGCAGGGCTACTACGAAACTCGAAACTCGAAGTTGGTGTCGTGCGGTCCCTCTGACACTTACACTATTTAATACGAGAGCGAGAGGGACCGCACGACACGAACTTCGACTTTCGAGTTTGGTAGTAGCCTTGCTGCTCGATAAAACTAATAGTGGCACTCAACTACCCACATTTTCAGTGTCATTTGAATTACTGAATGAGTGAAAAAGGGTTTATTCGACACAAACATGATACACAAAAATTACAAAAATACTTAGTAGAAATATTAAAAATTAATTAAAAATAAATAATATAAAATGTTGTATGTGTGAGCGAAAAGGTCTCGCCTCAGCGTAAATGCGGACTCCTGGGATGGACTCAGCGCTGGTCTTCCGGCGAGACCATACATTTTTAGAAGGGCTACAAATTTTCCCGAAACATTTCGAGCTAAACTAAGATTTAAGACGTGATTTATCCAGATTTCACTAGGTACTCCGTCAGCGAGAAATTTACTTATGGCTATACCGCGAGAGCTATGCAGTTTTCCGGGATAAAAACTATCTTATGTCCTTCTCCGGGACTCAATCTATCTGTATACCGAAAAACAAACAAACAGTCTTACAAACTTTCGCATTTTAATATTTTTGTTCATTTTATGTTTTCTATCACTATTTTTATACTATTTATACTTATAGTGGGATGAGTGAGTCTAACGGTAGTTTCATGTTCAACGTTACAAGGTGTAGTTAGTTAATCATCCTTGTGGACAAAAACAAACGTTTAATTGATACTGGGCAGTAATGATGACAAATTTTCCGTGTTCAATTAGTGTAAATACCTACAGTTATTGATCAAATATGTGGGCTAACGAGAAAATATTCTTGTCTTTTCTGTAATTCCGATTTTCTTGAAACATTCTCGAAACACGTTCGAATTCGAATGAAAAGAAAGAAATCTTTTACGTTCGTAACTACCTAGTTGGTTTTGTCATAAAAAGCAATATTATAAACGCGAAAGTTTGTATGGATGGATGTTTGTTTGGATGTACGTCGTTACACTTTCACGCAAAAACTACTTAACGGATTTCCATGAAATTTGGCAAACAAGTAATATATAAGTACCCTGGATTAACATAAAATATAGGCTACTTTTTATCCCGATATTCCCACGGGAAAGGGATAAAATCTTGAAATAACAACCGCTGGGTTTAGAGTATTGAAATTCTGGATAGTTATTCATGACACAACCTAAATGGAGACCACGATCTAAATTTTGGGAATTCCCAGAGGAATTTTGAATAATCACGGAATTGAAATTGTAACTACTACATAGATCGAATACTTTAGGCGTGCGAAGCCGCGGGTAAACTCTAGTTTAGAATAAACAGTTCTTATCTTCCTAAAGTTAATTTTCTAAATCGAAAATTTCCTTTAGGGTTCATTCACTGGGGCCCTTACCCTAACCACGCACATGGATTTTGATCGGCATCGGTGGCACGCCGGGTGTTACAACCACTTTGGCTACTCTTTTTCTATTTTGAAAAAATGACTTCCAGCAAGCTTCCCGCCAAGTTTCTTGGTGCGCATTCTTTATTCTTGGCAATGATGGTTGTTTTGAAAGAGCTGACAGTTAGTTTGAAAAAGTATCAAACGAAAAAAAATTATAACAACAATTTAACCGACTACCCAACCTAACCATGAAAATAAATAATAAATAAATAAATGAATAAATATTTTTTCTATTTCTATTTTCTATTTCTATTATTTTCTACAAATCAAAAGTCGGTGCCTCAGCACGAGCTAGCAGGAGTGATTGAAGCCCAATGTATAAGTATGTAGGTGAGGTACACGACTAAAGGTCCACTCCTGCTGGCTCGTGCTGAGGCACCGACTTCAGATTGGTAGAAAAATTTTATCATGGTTTTTGTTATAATTTTTTTTCACGCTTTTTAGTGTAAATAGTCTCAGATACAATAGTTCAATGTCAACTGCTCGTCACCTTTTACGAAAGATTGCTTTTTCCGATGCAGAGACGTTAATTATTGAGGAGTCCTGGTGCTTCACCAGCACCTGTTCTATTTTACCACTGCTGCAGCAATAACGCTTCGGATTATCACGTCGTATGTACGTTATTGCGCGTACATTCCAAGTTGTACCTACATTATTGTTTCCCCTCCGATGGAAAAGTAACTGTAATTTAGACGCACACGCACGGACTACTTTACATCTAGCCGCCGAGAATTCGCCCACACCAGACATGTGCAGATATATTTTGAAATCAAACCACACATGCCTAAAATCAATATCCCGTCAGTATCAAAATAAACTATACGCTCCAGGGTACAAGAAAACTGTTATAGCTGTCTGCAAAGCAAGCTTTGCAACATCATCGTGAGCTCTTAGAAAAACCTTCGGGTTTCGGGGGAAATCGGAAGGATTCGTGTTGTAGAAAATGATAATTGTCTTATCACGCGGAGAGTGCACTCGTTGTGTTTTCATTGATTTATATAGAACAGTTAAAACCACCACTTATTTATTTAGTTTATTTTTCGAAAATTGATTTCTATGGGGAGTCAACTTAAATAGCGTAGGTATTTCTGTAAATAGCTAATAACGGGAAATCGTGTCAAGAAACCTGTTGGTTGTAAATATTTTAATGAGGTTTAAGACCGAGTTATAGAAGCAATGAGGATTTCGAAAAGTACATTAAAAAATATATTACGAAGCAGACCAAAAAAAAAATTTGACATACCCAAGAGAAGTAGACACAGTATAACAGCTCTATATACTTCCAAACAAAAGTAGTGTGTTAAGGCGGGGTGTTCTCTATTTAAATTAACGATGGAAGAATTCGAAAATGCTGATTTTGTTTTATTTGTATCATGACAAAATGTCATATTGTATTAAAATTAGAAAAAGATAAATAAGCGTAATAATATTACAGTAAGGTTTATTCTTTACATAACTTTTTACGTTAACTTGGAAAAGTTTTGCAAGTTGATAACAGAACAGAAGCTAACATCACGATCGCGTCGCGTGTCATCGTCAATACCCGAAAATTCTTCTAAAATCCAAAGGTTTTTTTAAGAGCTCACGGAGTGTACCTATTTGCGTAAAGGAAGCGAGAATGTGATCACACTAAGTGCTGGCTTGCACGGTGCAGTTAAATCGTGCCAGTGTCATTACGAGTGTTGTGTAAAAAAATTGTGAGTAGTGTGTATGTGGAAAACGGACGCGCGAACTCACAAAAACATTCACATTTCTAACATTAGTAGGATCTGTTCTATAATTTTTTCACTCCTAACTAAGCTCCATTTCGCTTAAATTCGGGATGGTACGTAGGTACAGACGAAGTCAAAAATGTCTAAACCACTATTAATTTACCTTCGAGTAAATATCTACTATATACAAGTCTCATACAAATTCAATGTTTTAGACTATCGCGGCTATTACTAATTTTATGTTTTTATTTCGGGTTATGTTCCGCGTACCTTGATTTAAGAGAAGCTTGATAATTCGGCACAGTTGCATGCGCCATTATTGATCATCATCAGTCGTCTCGTGATCATGGCATAGCGCATGAAACGTGCCGAAATATCGAGCTTCTCTTAAATCAAGGTACTCAGAACAAAACCCGAATTTAAATCATTTATCATACAAAATTTGTTGTGTAAAGTTGGCGTTGTATTGTGTAATTTTTTTAATTGTTATTGAGCAAGTATAGAAGAACATTTTTTTGTCGCTCTAAATAAAAACTACGGAAGGAACTACTTTAAGGAAGGCAAAGGGATAAACCACCATATTACCCCAAGAAAGTCGGCATGAAGGGTACACTACTGGTTCTCAACCGAAATTACCACACTATTTTACCATAAAAGTCATCATGAAGGTTCAGTACTGATTCTCAATCGAAACTACCACACTATTTTCCCAAGAATGTCGTCATGAAGGTTCACTACTGATTCTCAACCGAAACTACCACACTATTTTCCCAAGAATGTCGTCATGAAGGTTACGCTACTGATTCTCAACCGAAACTACCACACTATTTCCAAGAATGTCGTCATGAAGGTTCACTACTGATTCTCAACCGAAACTACCACACTATTTTCCCAAGAATGTCGTCATGAAGGTTCACTACTGATTCTCAACCGAAACTACCACACTATTTTCCCAAGAATGTCGTCATGAAGGTTCACTACTGATTCTCAACCGAAACTACCACACTATTTTCCCAAGAATGTCGTCATGAAGGTTACACTACTGATTCTCAACCGAAACTACCACACTATTTTCCCAAGAATGTCGTCATGAAGGTTACACTACTGATTCTCAACCGAAACTACCCCACTATTTTCCAAGAATGTTGTCATCATGGTTACACTACTGATTCTCAACCGTAACCACAGACGGTCACTGTCAGGAGTGTAGCGATTTAGAAGAGAAAACTAGTTTCGCACAGATAGTGTGCCATTGCCTTTGGATGCTCCAATTAAAGTCTTAAATATAGTTTTATCACTCTGTGTATTTTTTCACGTATTTTGACGTACAGCGGATGTCTATTAATTAGAGGTGAGACGTATTTACTGGAATAGGTTTTGGCTTGGACGCGTGAGTACGCGTTCCCGCCCGCGATTCTTTTAGCGTACGAGTATTTAGGAGTACGGCGGCTGACAACGTTCCGCCAACTTGAAAACAAGCATTTATGTACACTTTTTAATTAAAGAAATATATAACAATTGCTGACAGACAGTCCTAAGCCTGTATGAAAGGAAGTTTTTAGTCGGTATTTAATATAAGTTAAAATTAAAAAAAAAATGAAGTGTGGAGACAACTGTGACGTGGAATTCGATTCGATTTGTTTTCGATAATATTCGTAAAACTACTAAAACTAGTACGCTGTAATACGCAATCACGGGAGCGTATTACGGGAATCATTTTGTTTACGCAATGAGTCAATTGAGTTAAGTACTCGTAAATACTCGTGGACCTAGTCTTTGGATCTAGTCTTTTTTTTGGACGCGTACTCGCAAGACTCAGTCCGCGTTTTGCCTAGTACGTCTCACCTCTACTATTAATGTAGCGGTCTACTTTATGTCTCTTTATTATCGTCACTAGACAACAGATCGAGATGAAATTTTCCAACGGTCTTGTTAGGTTTCCTAGATCATTTCGAAAATCCGTTAAGTCCGAGTCCGACTTTTAGATGAGTATCCAGTGTTAGCTGAGCCCTGTTCTTAAGCAAGATGTATATAATGTGGGATCATTTTGGATTGGTTCATGCAACAGACAGATATACTCGTACATAAAAAAATTCGAGTTTTCAGACTTTCTTATTGGTTGTATTATAACTAGACCCGTATAGGTTTAATTGTATGCAGACACCTTTTTACCATTTCATAGGAATATACAAAAAATAGAATGTCACTACTACATCAAGGTCCTATAGAAGCCTAGGGATCAAGCTGGTCGACTGTACGTAGAAAAG
>NC_133472.1:6018755-6077155 GCF_025370935.1 Choristoneura fumiferana | reverse complement strand
TAAATCCTTTACAAATATCAGCAAAACCCTTTGGTTATAAAGCATCATAGATAAAATCCATTCTGTATGCAAATTGGCAGTAAACGAGTTTTCTCATTAGATCGTAGCTCTGCAACGCGAAAATTTATTTCTTGACTAAATTGAATTTTCAGCAATGTTTTTACACGCCCTTTAATGTTTGCCGCTGAGCTATTTTTGATTGTAATTGAATTTGTAAAGACAAAGAGAACTAGATTTTTTTTTTAAACAAAAATCACAACTGAACGTCGCACTGGCCGTGGAAGGAACGCGTAAGTCACGATGTCTTACGTCCTTATTCTTCAGATGGTGATACTTTTGCCAGTCACTAACTAACGATAAATAAGTTCCTTTTAATAATTTAATTTTTAGTGCAAGTTTTTTTTGTTCTTTCTATTTTTAACCCCCGACGAAAACACGGGGGGTTATTAGTTTGACCGCTATATGAGTCTGTGTTTCTGTCTGCCTGTGGCACAGTAGCTCTTAAACGGGTGGACCGATTTGAATGAGGTTTTTTTTTATTTGAAAGTAGGTTTTCTAACCGATGATTCTTAGATATCATCATCATCCCAGCCTATATACGTCCCACTGATGGGCACAGGCCTCCTCTCAGAACAAGAGGGCTTGGGCCATAGTTCCCACGCGGGCCCAGTGCGGATTGCAGTGCGCAGTTATGCGCGCGTATATTGTAGGTAGGTAAGTTTAAAAAAATGTTGCGAAATTGAAAGAATTATCTTACGCAAAACTTGGTACAGTCAACGTCATAAATAAGTGTTCACTTTTGTACCTTGTCGCTTTCAGTCGGTACACAATCATGACGTTAAAATGACAAGGTACAAAAGTGAATATGATCACTTGTTTATTACGTTGACTGTATGTACATGACCTCTTTTTATTAATGTGTACACATTCTTCTTTTTCATTGGAAACAACATTTTCTTATAAAAAATAAACCCATTTCAAGTCTTATTAAGGAAAAGGTATGGGTTCTAAGAAATGAAATGAAATCACGTTTTCCTCAGGAAGTAATGGGTAAGATATACGAGTGGGTAGGTACATTCGTGGCTTCAAGCCGATCGATTACAAGATGTGTTTGTTAAGACGCAGTAAAGCAGTCCTGAAATCAGTACGCTCTGAAATGACATGGACGTAATAGTAGATTATTGTCGTGACCTGGAAGTAGGCAATTGCTGGCTGAGTATGAGTATTAAACGGACTCGCATGGCTCGTCCGTTTAACTAATACAAAGCCAGCAATAGCTATTCCAGCCAAGACTAATATAAAGCTTTTCTCAAAAATGGTGATATATTCTGAAATAGGATAAACTTTTTCTCAAAATATACTACCGTAAACTGCTTCAACTTTGCCCTCTGGCCCCAACATTGCCTGATTCGATTTAGAGTCGATAACTTAGCACCCTTTAGGTTTTTAAACTTTTATCCCCTCGTAATAATAATTCCCGTGTAGATAAAAGTTTAAAACCTATAAGTGCTAAGTTATCGACTCTAAATCAAATCAGGCAATGTTGGGGCCAGAGGGCAAAGTTGAATCAGTTTACGGTATAACATTTAATTTTACTTATTCCGATATTTTTCTTATGCTTTGCCGCCTTTTTTTCATTAAAAATAAACTGCAGGTGTGTATTTTTCCACCGAAAACACCACAAGCTGTTTCAGACCCAGTAAAAAAAATACCGGCCATTAAACGTGGCTGTATACGACTTGTGAAAACATTTCCATGGCCTTTTTATCTTAAAAAAAATAGTGACTGATTGCAGGCGCGCTAATTTATTATTGTCGAGCTAGCGCGCCTGCAATCTTTTTACCTTTTTAATTTTTCGCTGACAAACTATGCACTTCACCTTCTGATATGTAAAGAATAATGCCAACTTTTACGGTCATTTTTGAGAAAACTTGACTTTTTGAGGAAACTCTAGTTATATTGTTATGCCTTAGGTAAATAATTTCTTTGTACAATGAAGGTTTCTGACAGGCTAGTTGGATCTAGTATCGTGAAGGTCATTTGTCTTTTAAATGTTGAAGAAATAAATCAGTCATCAGCAAGACTGCAACATCGAATGTACCCCTCGATACTAAGGTCATTTAGCGATAAGGTCACAGCTCATTAGAGCCACCCGGCACCCGACCAGCACCGCCTCGACTTTCGGCGTCCACTCGTTGTCGACAGGTGGTCCGCGGGTGGACGCCGCGTTGACAACGAGTGGACCTCGCGTGGTCCACGAATTTCCTAGTAGTCACTATGGCGGCGAGCAGCGGGCTGTCACCGAGGGGTCCACTCGCCGTCCTCGCGTGGCAACCTCGCGAGTGAGGCGATCCGGTGACGCTACGGAGTTGATGTAGTGAGCGCATACAAATCCATGAAGAATACTAACCGCTCGAGGCGAGGCGGTACAGGTCGGGTCGGGTGGCTGTAATGAGCTGTTAACTTTATTTTGTCTGTCAAGAAAATCGTAATTAGTTCCAATGACGATCCCATCCTTAAAACGCCTAAATCAGTCAAAATGAAGCCATTTATTATTGAATTAACTACTTTCTATACTGAAAAGTGTTACAATGGCGTCGTAACAGCACCATCATCCCAGCCTATATACGTCCCACTGCTGGGCACAGGCCTCCTCTCAGAACAAGAGGGCTCGGGCCAAAGTTCCCACGCGGGCCCAGTGCTTATTGGGAACTTCACACGCACCATTGAATTGCTTCGCAGGCTTGTGCAGGTTTCCTCACGATGTTTTCCTTCACCGTATAGCTCGTGGTAAATTTCAAATGTAAATCCGCACATGAATTTCGAAAAACTCAGAGGTGCGAGCCGGGGTTTGAACGCACGACCCTCTGTTTGAGAGGCGATAGGTCAAACCACTAGGCCACCACGGCTCTCTAACGCGTAACAGCACCAAGATTTTTTAAAACAAACTTACTAATTGACTATACTCGTACAACGCTGGGCGCTCCCCGATGACATTTGACCCCGAAAACTTGATCATTAATATTTAATGAGACACGTCCCAGCTAATGCAGGTACTGTAAGACAGGTGGGGAACTATAGTTGCCGCTGATACTACATATTACTAGTACAATACGTCATATTTTGCATTGTGCCGACGAGTTAATTAGAACTGAAATCCCCGTTGCTTTGCTTAAGGTTTAACAACGGGGTAGTATTTTAGAGGAGGATTATGGTTGCTAATATCATAATTATTAAGGCGGAGGTAGTTTTCATTTTATAACCATAATATTGTTGGTAAAAGTTGCATTATTTGTGGAAGAAGTAGATATGTAAATTATTGACTTACATACTTTTTTTCTCGGTCGAATTTGATGCAGTTACTTACTTTAAATGATGCTACTTTCTATTTAGATATTTTTACTTTCTGATTCGGTGACGGACGAAACAATAATCTGGTAGTAAAATTCAGATGGTACGTCTGAGATCTCTCCGTAGGACGGAACTCTCAAGAGTTTGGCATCGATTTGAAAGTTGCTACAGATATTTAGTGTGGACTTACAGTTTAAGTGCAGTTTTACAGCAAAAAGTTTGCATAAGAAAAGAAGTTTTTGATGAAAAATTATTAGAACTACTACAATTATTACTAAAATGAGAACATGTTTTTGTACAAAATACAACAACTAACCCGTACTAATAAATATTTATTCTATGGTCACTCAATTCGAAGACGCTCGCAAAAACAAAACAGTCCACCATTCCAGTGTTATTAAAGGACCAAAATCTTCCCTTAAAACAATACCTTTCTAATATTAGACTAAACAAACGAATTTTCATTCAACTCGATGAGGAGGCCTTTTTCGTTATTAATTTGTATAATTTAATTTAACTGAGTATTGACCTTTCCTCAGGGGTTACTACACGGATCATTTTTTTAAGGGATTCCTCGAATATTTCACCTTTATCCTCTTCAATCAATTATAGTTTGCATGAGGACTGTGACAGTAGTTTACTATTGTTTCGCTATTTTTGTACCGTTGAGAGTTAGCGTAACTGATTGGCTGATTGACAGAAAAGGCAAAAGTAGGTAGGTAAGGTAAAGGTAGGTATTGGCCTACATAACTGAAGCTAGAGTCTTGAAGTTTGACACATATTTTTCTGGATCATAAAGCGTTAGGAAGGGAAATAAGGAAGAAAATGAGATTAAGGATCTCTTTAGCTTAGCTGATAGAAAAACGCTTTATGTCCACGCAAGGTGAGCGAAAGGTAATGTTAGTTTTGTAGAAAATTTATTCGTGACATGACATGACGTGACGTGACATGGATAAGAATAATAATAAAAATAGAATTGGAGTCGATTTGTAGCATTCGAAGATGGCGGATGTAGACAATATCTAATTTTGCTATTTCTGTTTCTTTGGCTAGTTGAAGTATAATTTTGAGTGTTTAATGCGGCGATTAACCTTAACAGTGAACAGTGACCCCAAAATCCTATATTGCTCTCGTGTCTAACATTTTTTAATGCGCAAGTGGTCTCCACGTGGTTTCTGGAATTTTTGCAAAAACTACAATCACCGTACAACGTGCCTCTCAAAGAGAGTTTAACTTGACACTGGCGAAATTGTCCTATTAATTAGGACAGAAAAGCCATATTTTAAAAGAGAAGAAGAAAAATAGAATCGTTTCGCCCTCTCATATTTCGTTCTAGATCCACCACTTAAGTCAATCATATTTCGTTTATCTAGATTTTTTCTCTCGGGACCACTGGATTTAATCGATTTAATTAAAATTATCACTTTAAAAAAAAAGTGTGAATACGTTCGCAAAAACTATGAACTATATCGACTAATCTTAATACATACTTACCAAAACTCCATCACCCGCACTTTAAAGTTTACGCCCTGAATCATCGTTTTAACCCACACTATATATCTATAGGTTGGATGAGAAAACAAATTACCCCCACTTTACGTCTATGGGAGGTACCCTAAAAAAATGTTTTTTTTTTCGAATTTTTAGTTGTGCTATTTTGTCGGCATAGTTTTCTTATATATTCGTGCAAAATTACAGCTTTCTAGCATTGATAGTCCCTGAGCAAAGCCGCGGACGGACAGACAGACAGACAGACATGGCGAAACTATAAGGGTTCCGTTTTTGCCATTTTGGCTCCGGAACCCTAAAGAAAAAAGAAATAGGCATAGGCCAGTCTCCTTTACCCTTCTCACTCCTAACAAAAGAGAAAAAAAAGAAGAATAGACAAAACAAAACAACATGCGATGCGATTGATTCGCCAACCAAATTGCGATTTCTAAAAGTTATTCGACTCTAAAAATACATAGTTGATTTACGCCAATATTTTTCCTGTAAAGCTAAATTTGCTAATTGAAATCAGAATGTTAATGAAAATTCCACCGATCATTTGACATTTAGGTACTATGAAAAAACGGCGATGTTCACTTGACTGATAAGAGTATATCTAAGTAAGTAATCGGACACTGAAGGTAATAAATATCTTGTCAGTTAATTGCACAGAATGATTATGTATGGAAATAATTTCAATTAATTCATTTTACACTCACACTCACTCATAATATTGGTACCTAATTTTTTAGCACTTTATAGGTAGAGTCATTCACGATGACGCGTGCCGTGATTCTTATTACAATGTTATTAATCTCTAATTTTGACAAAATCAGTTGTCTTTGTGGATGGCACTAGGTATACGTAGATATAAAATGCTTACCAAGAGGTGTGGTTTTTATACTAATAATAAATAACAATATTATGACATCAGTATACTTTAGAGGAAGGCAGTCACTTCATTCTATAGCCTTTCTCAGTGTCGCCACATGCTCCCAGCTGACTCCGTCCTTCTCAAGCGAAGGCCGACTGAGCAGGACAAGAACGCAGCCGTAATTTTAAACGAACACAGCAATAATAATAAATCTGTCGCATGACAGCTCGACTTTCAGAGCGTAAGCTTTCTTTATTTCCCTGAAATTATTTTCAAGATTTATTAGCGAGTGAGCTTGTTGTTTTTTTAAAATTTCACCCTTTAATGCGCGGTTTAGTTACATTGAAAAAATACGAGGGCTTTGACCTTCATATTTGTAATGCGACTTTATTTTGGAGCTTTCTGTTTTCATAATTTAAAAAAATTGGCGAAGAGCGAGTCGAACTTGCGTACTTTCCATACAATTTGTATATGTCAAAATGTAAGTAAAACGTACGCGATGCAGATTCATTTTATGTTAGTTTATTGGAACAATTAGTTTAATTAAAAACTTAATATTTCTTAATACTTTATTTGTTGTACATTACAAGACGTTCAACTTAATATGTGAGAACCAGCCTTTAGTTGACAGAAGAGAGTAGGTTGTTGTTGTTGTTTCTTTAAAAAAATATGGCTCTGTCCATTGGATGACAATTTTGCCAGTGTAATCTAGAAAACGAAATATGAGAGGTGATGGTGGATGAACGATGACCGACAAATTAATTTACATTTTTTCAAGAGAATAGGTGATTTTAGTTATTGTTTTAGTAGTGATAATGAAGTGTCAATGACAGTGAGCTTCAATCTTAATACATACTATCGGCTGATGATAAAGGATGATGAAGATTTATCCGGATAAAGTTCCGCGTGACGTCATTATTTATTTAATGAGGGCTATCGTTTTTTGTCTCACTAGATGGCGCACTGTTGCGTGAGGTTTTTAAGTATGGCTTTCAAAGTCTGTTATTACGGGCGGGAAAACAAAGTTTAGATTAAAATCATATTTAATACACCGTACCTTAAAAATATCGAGCAACCACAGTGTGGCACAGTCCCGTTTTGTTCGGAAAAAAAGGGAGGACAAAAGTTTCAGAAAGACAAAACTGTCTCAAAACACATACATTCATTGCCGCGTAACGCATAATTGCCATAATTAATTTCAGATAATGCAAAATATTCACAAAATTATTCTAATTATAAATAAACCCGCGTAGCTCACCCAAAAACTATGAGATTTGACATTTCGGAGACCTCACGCTACACTAGCGCCTCTAGCGGCGAATTCATACGCGATAGTCCTCATTGACAAAATACAAAAAAAACCTGTCCGATATTTTCTAATAATCTTACTGACTAAATTATTTATGCTAAGTTTTTAGGGTTTTTAGACTCTTGGAGCTGCAAACTTCAAAAACTGCTACTTTCTGTATTTAACGTTTTGTACTATTTACGTCACTTTAAATGTTGACCATTAGCCATTTTCCAGAGCAAATGAAGGTCAGGATTAGGACATTAAACAAATGGTTTTAATTACCGAAGTCTCCATAAATAACCTTCTCTCTAATCACAATCCGACCGTTAAGAGAATAGTATTTTATTTGCTGTGGTTTATTAAACGGTTTTATTTAGCTTGCCCTATTCGTATATTTTTATTTTATTATTACAAGCTTTTCTTTAGCTTGCCCTGTTTATTTATTTATTTGTTTGGGTCAAAATTAAATCTTGAAAGCTAACTTTGACCCTCTTCTAGCGGTCCGATCGACTTGAAATTTAGCGTACTTATGTAAACTTGGTGATAATACAATAAAATTTGATAGTGACATCTTGGTGGTCTTGTCAGAATCGTCTCCGTAGGAGGGAACTCCTCAGTGGTTAATAGTACCGACTTGAATTTTGGTACGGATATGCAGTTTAGATGACAATGTAAGTACAGTCAACAAAAAGTACAGTCAGCAAAAGAAGGTTGTATTAAAAATGAATTTTAACAGGAACTTATTACCTAGTCTACACCTGGGGCTTCGCTCGTGTACCATCGGGCCTGACAGTCGAATTATTGGATAATTTCCATCAAAAAGTGACTTGGAAAGAATTTTAATGGGATTTCAAATGCGACGCGATGCGAGCTGTTTGTTGGAAATTATGCTTACTTCGGATTTTTTAGCAAATTCCTATGGGAATTCCTAAAACTTGCATCATGGTCTTTTTTATGTTGCGCCCATGCAGAAACTTGAGCAAAACTTCATATCTCGAGACTTAACGGTTAAGATTTTGGCATTCCGTGGGAGTATCGAAGAAAACTGCGAAGTTTTGTATCCAAATAATACCTAACTCACTGCTGTCTCACTCTCGGGGTTCTCTTCTCTGCCTTCTTCTTCTTTGACGTATCCCAAAAAAAAGCCTAAAGAAAAAGTTATTACGCTGCCGGAACCAATGTTTACATTTTGACCGATTTGTATAATTTATTTAGTTCCCGGACTCAATAAACGTAGTCGCCGGGGGGTATTGGCGTCGCGCCAAAGCATTCATTTACATCGATGGGATATCGGTAGCTTTTACAATGCAAATTTTATAAAATTTTCGTGACCGCCGGCTCGTCGCATTTACCCCGCTGATCTTTTTAACCCCTGGGTCTCGTGCCTCCAAACAAAATCTTTGCATTAATGAACCTTTGTACCCTTTAACCTTTTTTTGATTCATGATTGCTAATTTGGTTGCTATGCTACAGGATGTGTGAAGCTTCATATGAGAAAGAAAGAATAAATTTAAGTGCCGAAATATATCAATGACGATCAGATGGCCAAGTGGTTAAAGAACCTGACTACGAAGCTTGTGGTCCCGAGTTCGAACGCCGGCCGGGGCAGTTATTTGTATGAATAATACGAGTGTTTGTTCTCGGGTCTTGGATGATTAATATTGGGTATGTTGAGGGCTTGGGCCATAGTTCCCACGCGGGCCCAGTGTGGATTGGGAACTTCACACGTACCATTGAATTGCTTCGCAGTTTTTTGCAGGTTTCCTCGCGTTGTTTTCCTTCACCGCAAAGCTCGTGGTAAATATCAAATGTAATTCCGCACATGAATTTCTAAAAACTCAGAGGTGCGAGCCGGGGTTTGAACCCACAACCCTCTGCTTGAGAGGCGATAGGTAGGTCAAACCACTAGGCCACCACGGCTTCTTTAATATATATTTAAGTATGTATTTATCTATATAAGTATGTTTATCCGTTGCCTTGTATCCATAGTAGGTGCAAGCTTTGCTTAGTTTGGGACTAGGTCAATTGGTGTGAAGTGTCCCATAAAAATTATTTATTTAATAAACAGTATGTATTTTTATTTACCGGGTCATTATTTGAGCCTTCCAATCACTTTAATTTAGGTGATCACATTTTGGTATGAATGGGCTGTAGAAAATATGATGACATCTTTGATTATTTTAGGCGTCCTGTACTTCTAGTAGATAACCTGGAAACTGTTACAGAATCTTCTACCATATCAACAAAAATGTGTACCTTACGCAATCTTTGAAATCGCTTGATGTAGGAAAATAGTAAGGGAGGATTCAAATTCTTATTCCTTGAGCATTATACATCTAAAAAATTCGTAATCAGATTTTTCAGTTGATTATTTAGCCGCAGTTTGAAGGGATTTTTCGATAAACCAGCGGGAACGGGCAATGCGGGATATTAACCTCATTCCTATAGAATATTGTGTAAATATAAAAATCTACGCAGACGAAGTCGCGGGCAAAAGCTAGCAACTAATATGTAGTGTGTAGACCTGTCACAGACAATAAAGGTAAACATAAAGTAACGGAAAACCTAAAAGTGTATGATTAAAATAACTTACCTTATCAGGTACTTAATACCCCCATCATACCTATCGGTAATGTTTCAATATTGTGCGTATGGATTCCACGTGCACGTTTCCGAATCTCTCCTAAGCAGTATTTTTTAACAAGGGGATTGGCGCTTTTGTGTTACCAGTTACGCCGTTGACGTTAAAGTCGTGGTAGCCTACGGGTAAATTGAGAAAATTCGATATTACCTTGTCAATGCTAAAATAAAATTTGATTTTAATATTTGTAGATCATACGCAGGTGGTAGGATATTGTGCAAGGCCCGCCCGGATTGCTGCCACCATCTTGCTCGCTAATCCTGCCGTGAAGCAGCAGTGCTTGCACTGTTGTGTTTCGGCGTGGAGAGTAAGACAGCCGGCGAAATTACTGGCACTTGAGGTATCCCATCTTAGGCCTCTAGGTCGGCAACGCATCTGCAATACCCCTGGTGTTGCAGATGTTTATGGGCGGTGGTGATCTCTTACCATCAGGAGACCCACTTGCTCGTTTGCCACCCAGTCAAATAAAAAAAGAATTTCGGTACAAAATAACATAAAATGCAATATTTCACTTAAAATCTATGTAACACCGTGCCTGAACTAGGATAATTCCTGTATCTCAGTAGCAATATTCTTACGTAAGTAAGTATCTAAAACTAAATTGTCTTCGTCCGCAAACCATTATTCGATCACTTCTAGCGATACAATAGAGATTCTAGAGATCAATCAAAGGGAGTATAGGGCAAGTTAATTTTTTTTTTACATAAAAACTGCGCCAATTTATAATTTATTACAGAACTAGCAATGTAAAAAAATTAACACTAGCAAATGAAAATTAATTTCCAATGTTGCTGTTTAATTTCCTCGTATTTATAACTTGCTTATAAAATCCGCTTTGCCGCTTTTTATGCACTGTTAAAGAATCCATTTTTAATAAGGTAAGTGTCCCAGTGCTCGAAATGTATTCAGAAAAGACGACTCCGTAGTGTCACCTAAATTGCTAACGAGATTATAGATGGCAACAACTTAACACTCGGACGTTTACCTTACAAGTTTTTTACAACTTTTTTGCGTCCCGCGGGAATTTTGCGTTTTACCCGGCGGTAACGACCTGTAGGGCTACTACGAAACTCGATACTCGAAGTTCGTATCGTACCGTCCCTCTCGCCCTCGTATTGAATAGTATAAGTGTCAGAGGGACCGTATGACACGAACTTCGAATTTCGAGTTTCATAGTAGCCATACTGGTAATTCGGCCAGGATCGTCTTCGCAGGACAGTATTCCTCACAGGATAATGGCATCAACCTGAAAATTGGACCGGAAATGCAGTTTAAATAACAATGTAAGTACAGTTAACAAAAGGTACAGTCAGCAAAAAAAAGTTTGTAATAAAAATGAAAAATTTAACAGAAACTTATTCGCATAAATATTATGAAATACAAATTATAATTTTTGCTAATGGCGTATTGTTAGGTTCGGAAACCTCAGTGAGAGTGAGAGAGGAGGCTAGCCGCAAAACCGAGCCCAAATGAATAATATATTACAGGCTAATAGCATTAGAGGAAATCGATTCAAAACCTTCTTCTAGGCTTCTTTCTAGGCTTTTCATGAATGGATAATCAGGCTAACAGCTAAGGAGGCTAACAGCAACGGACCGTCCCAAAAAAAAAATTAAGGGGGAGGTTGTGACTGGCACCCGCTACCCGCTGTTCGATGTCAACAAACATCATCAATGTTGGATCTTAAAGGCTCTTTGTGCTCATATCCTTAACTTACCTGTAACACGTAGGGAATCTAGGAAACAAACGCATTTAATGGTTATTTAATAGTCATATGACGTGATCAATTCGTAGAACAAGATAGTGCCCATTTTGATACATTAGTGTAAAATGTGGAACTCGGAAACGACTCTAACGATGTCTATGAAATTTTATTCAGGCCTTCGGGGTCGAACAACCGATTTAGGTAGTCTTATCTCTGGAAAAACGCGTGTTTCTCGTGTATTTGTTTGACTTTAGATGCCGCTTTATAGCGTATATTTTGACATGCATGCGGTGTGGTATGCGTGTATTGAAGCGTGATGAGATGATGTATTTGAATTTGAACATTTGAACGAAGAATGCATACTGAGTTTGAGTGAAGAACAAATGAGATGTTATGGCAGTTGACACAAACATGATACACAAAAATTTCAAAAATACTTAGCAGAAATATTAAAAATTAATTAAAAATAAATAATATAAAATGTTGTATGTGTGAGCGAAAAGGTCTCGCCTCAACGTAAATGCGGACTCCTGGGATGGACTCAGCGCTGGTCTTCCGGCGAGATCATACATTTTTAGAAGGGCTACAAATTTTCCCGAAACATTTCGAGCTAAACTAAGATTTAAGACGTGATTTATCCAGATTTCACTAGGTACTCCGTCAGCGAGAAATTCAGTTATAGCTATACCGCGAGAGCTATGCAGTTTTCCGGGATAAAAACTATCTCATGTCCTTCTCCGGGACTCAATCTATCTGTATACCGAAAAACAAACAAACAGTCTTACAAACTTTCGCATTTTAATATTTTTGTTCATTTTATGTTTTTTATCACTATTTTTATACTATTTATACTTATAGTGGGATGAGTGAGTCTAACGGTAGTTTAATGTTCAATGTTACAAGGTAAGTAGTTAGTTAATCGTCCTTATGGACAAAAAACAAACGTTTAATTGATACTGGGCAGTATGATGTCAATTTTTCTGTGTTCAATTAGTGTAAATACCTACAGTTATTGATCAAATATGTGGGCAAATATTCTTGTCTTTTCTGTAATTCCGATTTTCTTGAAACATTCTCGAAACACGTTCGAATTCGAATGAAAAGAAAGAAATCTTTTACGTTCGTAACTACCTAGTTGGTTTTGTCATAAAAAGCAATATTATAAACGCGAAAGTTAGTATGGATGGATGTTTGTTTGGATGTACGTCGTTACACTTTCACGCAAAAACTACTTAATGGATTTCCATGAAATTTGGCAAACAAGTAATATATAAGTACCCTGGCTTAACATAAAATATAGGCTACTTTTTATCCCGATATTCCCACGGGAAAGGGATAAAATCTTGAAATCACAACCGCTGGGTTTAGAATATTTAAATTCTGGATAGTTGTTCTTGACACAACCTAAATGAAGACCACGATCTAAATTTTGGGAATTCCCAGAGGAATTTTGTATAATCACGGAATTGAAATTGTAACTACTACATAGATCGAATACTTTAGGCGTGCGAAGCCGCGGGTAAACTCTAGTTTAGAATAAACAGTTCTTATCTTCCTAAAGTTAATTTTCTAAATCGAAAATTTCCTTTAGGGTTCATTCACTGGGGCCCTTACCCTAACCACGCACATGGATTTTGATCGGCATCGGTGGCACGCCGGGTGTTACAACCACTTTGGCTACTCTTTTTCTATTTTGAAAAAATGACTTCCAGCAAGCTTCCCGCCAAGTTTCTTGGTGCGCATTCTTTATTCTTGGCAATGATGGTTGTTTTGAAAGAGCTGACAGTTAGTTTGAAAAAGTATCAAACGAAAAAAAATTATAACAAACAATTTAACCGACTACAAAACCATGAAAATAAATAATAAATAAATAAATGAATAAATATTTTTTCTATTTCTATTATTTTCTACAAATCAAAAGTCGGTGCCTCAGCACGAGCTAGCAGGAGTGATTGAAGCCCAATGTATAAGTATGTAGGTGAGGTACACGACTAAAGGTCCACTCCTGCTGGCTCGTGCTGAGGCACCGACTTCAGATTGGTAGAAAAATTTTATCATGGTTTTTGTTATAATTTTTTTTCACGCTTTTTAGTGTAAATAGTCTCAGATACAATAGTTCAATGTCAACTGCTCGTCACCTTTTACGAAAGATTGCTTTTTCCGATGCAGAGACGTTCATTATTGAGGAGTCCTGGTGCTTCACCAGCACCCGTTCTATTTTACCACTGCTGCAGCAATAACGCTTCGGATTATCACGTCGTATGTACATTATTGCGCGTACATTCCAAGTTGTACCTACATTATTGTTTCCCCTCCGGTGGAAAATTAACTGTAATTTAGACGCACACCTACGGACTAGGTACTTTACATCTAGCCGCCGAGAATTCGCCCACACCAGACATGTGCAGATATATTTTGAAATCAAACCACACATGCCTAAAATCAATATCCAGTCAGTATCAAAATAAACTATACGCTCCAGGGTACAAGAAAACTGTTATAGCTGTCTGCAAAGCAAGCTTTGCAACATCGTGAGCTCTTAGAAAAACCTTCGGGTTTCGGGGGAAATCGGAAGGATTCGTGTTGTAGAAAATGATAATTGTCTTTTTGACTTAGTAGCAATCCATCACGCGGAGAGTGCACTCGTTGTGTTTTCATTGATTTATATAGAGCAGTTAAAACCACCACTTATTTATTTAGTTTATTTTTCGAAAATTGATTTCTATGGGGAGTCAACTTAAATAGCGTAGGTATTTCTGTAAATAGCTAATAACGGGAAATCGTGTCAAGAAACCTGTTGGTTGTAAATATTTTAATGAGGTTTAAGACCGAGTTATAGAAGCAACGAGGATTTCGAAAAGTACATTAAAAATATATTACGAAGCAGACCAAAAAAAAAATTTGACATACCCAAGAGAAGTAGACACAGTATAACAGCTCTATATACTTCCAAACAAAAGTAGTGTGTTAAGGTGGGGTGTTCTCTATTTAAATTAACGATGGAAGAATTCGAAATTGCTGATTTTGTTTTATTTGTATCATGACAAAAAGTCATATTGTATTAAAATTAGAAAAAGATAAATAAGCGTAATATTATTACAGTAAGGTTTATTCTTTACATAACTTTTTACGTTAACTTGGAAAAGTTTTGCAAGTTGATAACAGAACAGAAGCTAATATCACGATCGCGTTTCATGGTCAATACCCGAAAATTCTTCTAAAATCCAAAGGTTTTTTTAAGAGCTCACGGAGTGTACCTGTTTGCGTAAAGGAAGCGAGAATGTGATCACACTAAGTGCTGGCTTGCACGGTGCAGTTAAATCGTGCCAGTGTCATTACGAGTGTTGTGTAAAAAATTTGTGAGTAGTGTGTATGTGGAAAACGGACGCGCGAACTCACAAAAACATTCACATTTCTAACATTAGTAGGATCTGTTCTATAATTTTTTCACTCCTAACTAAGCTCCATTTCGCTTAAATTCGGGATGGTACGTAGGTACAGACGAAGTCAAAAATGTCTAAACCACTATTAATTTACCTTCGAGTAAATACCTACTATATACAAGTCTCATACAAATTCAATGTTTTAGACTATCGCGGTCGTTACTAATTTTATGTTTTAAATTCGGGTTTTGTTCCGCGTACCTTGATTTTAGAGAATGCGCCATTATTGATCATCATCAGTCGTCTCGTGATCATGGCATAGCGCATGCAACGTGCCGAAATATCGAGCTTCTCTTAAATCAAGGTACTCAGAACAAAACCCGAATTTAAATCATTTATCATACAAAATTTGTTGTGTAAAGTTGTCGTTGTATTGTGTAATTTTTTTAATTGTTATTGAGCAAGTATAGAAGAACATTTTTTTGTCGCTCTAAATAAAAACTACGGAAGGAACTACTTTAAGGAAGGCAAAGGGATAAACCACCATATTACCCCAAGAAAGTCGGCATGAAGGGTACACTACTGGTTCTCAACCGAAATTACCACACTATTTTACCAAAAAAGTCATCATGAAGGTTCAGTACTGATTCTCAATCGAAACTACCACACTATTTTCCCAAGAATGTCGTCATGAAGGTTCACTACTGATTCTCAACCGAAACTACCACACTATTTTCCAAGAATGTCGTCATGAAGGTTACGCTACTGATTCTCAACCGAAACTACCACACTATTTTCCCAAGAATGTCGTCATGAAGGTTCACTACTGATTCTCAACCGAAACTACCACACTATTTTCCCAAGAATGTCGTCATGAAGGTTCACTACTGATTCTCAACCGAAACTACCACACTATTTTCCCAAGAATGTCGTCATGAAGGTTACACTACTGATTCTCAACCGAAACTACCACACTATTTTCCCAAGAATGTCGTCATGAAGGTTACACTACTGATTCTCAACCGAAACTACCCCACTATTTTCCAAGAATGTTGTCATCATGGTTACACTACTGATTCTCAACCGTAACCACACGGTCACTGTCAGGAAGTGTAGCGATTTAGAAGAGAAAAAACTAGTTTCGCACAGACAGTGTGCCATTGCCTTTAGATGCTCCAATTAAAGTCTTAAATATAGTTTTATCACTCTGTGTATTTTTTCACGTATTTTGACGCACAGCGGATGTCTATTAATTAGAGGTGAGACGTATTTACTGGAATAGGTTTTGGCTTGGACGCGTGAGTACGCGTTCCCGCCCGCGATTCTTTTAGCGTACGAGTATTTAGGAGTACGGCGGCTGACAACGTTCCGCCAACTTGAAAACAATTGCTGACAGACAGTCCTAAGCCTGTATGAAGTACGAAGGGAAGTTTTTAGTCGGTATTTAATATAAGTTAAAATTAAAAAAATATGAAGTGTGGAGACTGAACTGTGACGTGGAATTCGATTCGATTTTGTTCGATAATATTCGTAAAACTACTAAAACTAGTACGATGTATACGCAATCACGGGAGCGTATTTACGGGAATCATTTTGTTTACGCAATGAGTCAATTGAGTTAAGTACTCGTAAATACTCGTGGACCTAGTCTTTGGATCTAGTCTTTTTTTTGGACGCGTACTCGCAAGACTCAGTCCGCGTTTTGCCTAGTACGTCTCACCTCTACTATTAATGTAGCGGTCTACTTTAATGTCTCTTTATTGTCGTCACTAGACAACAGATCGAGATGAAATTTTCCAACGGTCTTGGTTAGGTTTCCTAGATAATTTCGAAAATCCGTTAAGTCCGAGTCCGACTTTTAGATGAGTATCCAGTGTTAGCTGAGCCCTGTTCTTAAGCAAGATGTATATATAATGTGGGATCATTTTGGATTGGTTCATGCAACAGACAGATATACTCGTACATAAAGAAAATTCGAGTTTTCAGACTTTCTTATTGGTTGTATTATAACTAGACCGTATAGGTTTAATTGTATGCAGACACCTTTTTACCATTTTCATAGGAATATCAAAAAAATAGAATGTCACTACTAACATCAAGGTCCTATAGAAGCCTAGGGATCAAGCTGGTCGACTGTACGTAGAAAAGACTCCAAGCTATTAATGATGCACATAATTAAAACTTCGCAGCTGACTGTACGTACGCCCCTGACCTCCGTTCATTACTACCGTCAAATTCTCATTAACACCGCATTATTTATTATTTCCTTTAGCTAAGCTTCGGTAATTAAGGGACTTTTCTTAAATTGGATTCCCTTGAGTAGATTAAAGTGTGAATTATTAATGGTAAGCCCGGCTTACTGGATTTATATTCATTTATGGCTACAAACAACGTTCCTACACATATTATAAAGTAGCTCGCGTACTTGCACTTACCTATTAAGTACCTATTAGGTACGTACAGTCACCAGCACCAATATCTGACACAACAAGCGTGCATAAATATCTGATACGACTCTTTTTCTAGGGCCGGAAGGACGTGTCAGATATTTTTGCACGCTCCGCTGTGGCAGATATTAATGCTGGTGAATGTACCAGGCAATCAGTATAACTATTGAAAACCACAGATACCCAATAGCCTTTTTTTATTTTTAACCCCCGACGCAAAAAGAGGGGTGTTATAAGTTAGACCGCTATATGTGTCTGTGTGTCTGTCTGTGGCACCGTATCTCTTAAACTGGTGGACCGATTTGAGTGCGGTTTTGTCCTTTGAAATCAGGTTTTCTAGCGATGGTTCTTAGACATGTTTCATTGAAATCGGTTTAGCCGTTTTTGAGATATTGAACTTTGACGTGACAAAGTCGGGGGTTTTCCAACTTTTAGTTGGTTAGTTTATAATTGAAAAATATTCGTATTTTTTGCTATATCAGTTATTCTACTTAATTTCTAATACTACTCCCTCGTAATCTGCTCTCGTCACTTGAGCTAGTATTAGTACTAAATTCCTTTTTAATAATTTGGAAAGCAGTTTTAGAGATCGTCTATCTCTTTTACACGGCGTATATCGCTCTCGCTCTCTTCCTTTCAACATGGCTTCTTGTGTAAGTCGGCTCTCGTTTGTTTTATTAAGCTAAATTCAATCTAGACTTTGTTAACGCGAAAAACAGAATAAAAAGTGTCAAAAAGTCAACCTGCATCTTTTAGTGCTTTAGTTTAGTGCCTATGGTTCAATAGAAGACAACAATTCCCAACACGCCTCATCGATTTTAGCTAAAAATAAAACTAATTTATTGAATCACGTTATTTTGCGGAGGTCCATATTAATGAACAAACAATTAATTAGCTCACCTGCGACCACACTGAAATTACTTTGCTCGGTCGCGAGTTAGCAAAGTAATTGTTTGTAGTTAATTGAAAATAAAACTGTTAAACAGTCAGCAAGTATTAAATTATCTAAATTTTATGCAATCTCGCTAACTTTAAACTGGGCTACAGTAAAAAGAGATTAAAAACACACACACACACACACACACACACACACACACACACACACACACACGAAATTCAAGTACATTTAGTGCAATCAATTCTACTCTTGATTCTGAACAAACTAAGTACCTACTTTCAAGTTTACAGTTATTTAATGAACACATTAGGTTAGCTGGAAGAGATCCCTTTTTAGGGATAACTCGCCTTTGTTCTCCTCTCTGTGTATTTGTATTTTTATTTTTTGTGCGATAAAGAGTTTACATACATACATGCATACATACATACATACATACATTAAGAGATCCACCGCCGCTTTGCACCACTGCGACTAAAAAAAATGTGAAAAATAGAGAAAGTCCTACCCGGTGACTAAAATTTCATTTTTCACCTCCCTTTTTTAAAAGCTTTTATTTAACTTGCAATGTATCTTGTCTATGTATCAAACCTTACAAGTTCAATTTGACCCACTTCTAGTAGTCTGATTAGGTATCTTAAAATTTGGCATACCTATGTAAATTGCGTGACAATACAATAATCTGGTAGTGATATCGTGGTAGTGGTGGAGGGAACCACTCGCGCGCAGATCACCATAATGCGCTGGACTGATCAAGTGAAGGCCGCTATAAGGAAACGGCGTATCTGACTTTGCAGACAATCTTTAAAGAAGGTAATTTGGGACGTACAAGAGTCTGTGTCCGCCTCTACCACCACGGCGGTATCCTCAATGTGAACACCGCTATGTAAGAGCGACACGACAAAGAAGAAGTGTTATCTTGGTAGTCCGGCCAGGATCGTCTCCGAAGGACGGAACTCTTCAACGGCATCGACTTGAAATTTGGTATTAAATGTAGTTTGAGTGATAAAGCGAGTTCAGTCAACAAAAGTGCAGCCAGCAAAAAAAAACTTGTATTAAAAATGATTTTTTTACCAAAAACTTATTTCAAACTACCTGCGCGAAGGCGAGGCGCGCTGGGATACACATTATTTTTGAGAAATTGACTTCATTTGCCCTGCTGTATGTTCTCTTAAAGTTAAAAATCAAAAGTAGCATAGTGTACCTATGTATGAGGTAATTTTTCGAGCGCTCTATTGATCTCCCACACACGCCAAACACAAGCCTTACTTAAATATTGAGTCTGCGGTTTAGGTTTTAGCCGATCAAAGGACTCAAAGGTGACCTAAGCACACCGTCTTACGAGTTAGGTACTTTGAAGTTAAATAAAGATAATGTTTCTGTTTCACACTTACTTACACTGTTTCACAAATGGATCGTTTTTAACCCCCGACGCAAAAAGAGGGGTGGTATAAGTTTGACCGCTATGTGTGTCTGTCTGTCTGTAGCACCGTAGCTCTTAAACAGGTGAACCGATTTGAACGTTTTTTTTATTTGAAAGCAGGTTTTCTAGCGGTGGTTCATAGACATGTTTCATCAAGATCGGTTTAGCCGTTTTTGAGATATTGAACTTTGAAGTGACAAAGTCGGGGCTTTCCAACTTTTAGTTGGATAGGTTATAGTATTGTTCATCCTCCGCATCAGTTTCGATGACAGCGATCCTCACTTAATAACATAACTATTTATTTTATAAAATTAACGCAAGTACACAATAGAAAAAAACAATAGAAACTCAGTTGCCAAGGTACTTATATATTATACTAGCCATTTCCCTCGACTCCGTCCGCGCAGAAATCGTTTATCGCTATCCCGCGGAACTATGCAATTTTCCGGGATAAAAACTATACTATGTCCTTACCCGGGACCTAAACTATCTGTATACCAAATTTCACCTGAATCTGTTCAGTGGTATAGACGTAATGAAGTAACAAACAAACAAATAAACAAACAGACTTACAAAGTTTCGCATTTATAATACTGGCGAGAAGTACCTACTTACGTCAAAAATTTATTCCCTTATTTGACCGAACGAACAGCGTCAGCGGTAGTTATCAGAAAGCACGTTTTAGCATTCATTTAACAACCAATTACTGCGGCGCCACAAACAAGGGGTGTTCCAAAAATACACCCCTTCTAATGTCAACAATGGTTATAGGGTTTATTTCGAAATTACCCCAAAAAACTACATTATGTTTTGTTTGAGACTGATAAAATAAATTTTATACCTATTATGCATACCTGCTGCGTTTGTGTTAATAAAATAATTGTTAAATACAAGCTTTTTTGCTGACGGTTTTTTGTTGACTATACTTACTTGCATTTTCATCCAACTCACATAACTTAACCAAATGTCAAATCAATCCTAACATTGGAGGTGGGTCCGAATGAACTTGCAAGATTTGACCCAATAAACAGGGCAAGTTAATACAAGCTTTTAAAAAGTATATAAGTGTCAATAAAACCGCATAATCTTTTAACGCATTCACTGCCACCGACGCACATATGCGTTTTCGGAACTTCGCCCATTGCCGCTGTTATAATTATTCATACATTTTGAACGCACATATGCGTCGGTGGCACCTGTGGAAGTCAAGTGGCATTGAATGCGATAAAAGTAACAATCAAGTCGGGGTCTAGGATTTAGTTCGAACCAGATTAAGCGCTTTAGCAATCTCCGATCCCACTTTTGAGATGAATACATAAAAGTTTTTTTACGCATGTTAAATAAAGAAAACTTCAAATCTTTTACTTACCAATATGTATGTAGGTACATATGCAATAGTTTTATAAATTAAGCAAGTACATTGTATAATAAAAATTTCTCGAATCACAAATATTTAAAACTTCTCTTTTATATTTAGTTGTTAAGCTCATTCATTTATTTGTTATACGATTACACACTCCTTTTCTAATATTGCTTAGATATTTTTTGTACAAATATAGAAACATCAACCGAGTTCAATTTCATTAACGACGTGCCCAAGTAAACATTAAAACATGTTTTTGTCACGTAAACATTATTATGGGATATCAAGGACAACGTTAAATCATAATGCACCAAAAGGCTTTTTCATAACACGTCATTTGTTTCATGTTTCACTGATAATGATTCGGTGGAAATCAGTTAGAGGTAAAACTGTTTTCCACCGAATCATTATCAGATAAAATCACCAGCCACTAAAAGCAATATTTTTCTACCTTTGAAGGCTGAAAAAGGTTTCAATGATTTTTTTTAACTAAAATCCCACTTTTATGATACCTAATAATAAACAACAAGCATGTATGAATCACTAACTAAAAAATAAATCATAGTTTAGCTACACGTTTTATTTAATTAGAATTTTCAGAATTTTTGCAAGAAATTAACTATGGTTCAATGAATGTCTGTAGACAGCAAATTTTCCGAACTATGCACACACTGTTCATGCATATGCCTAAATTAAATAAGTTCAAGTTTTCACTCGTAATAACAGACTTAAAGATAAAATCTGTCTATGAGCATAGTATTGGGATGCAACAAATAACTATAGTTTTTACGAAATACTTGGATGACGTCACAGCGAGACAGACGTTCCATTGCCTAGAAAAAATCAGGTCGTCATAACTAATCTGTGGCATTACAATTTGACAATAATTCAAGCACGGCTTAGGGTCCTAAATTAACCATGATAAATATTTTTTTTAATTCTCTTCTTTTAGCTTCGATTATTTCTATGTTTGTTTAATGGTGTGATAGTAAATAGATATTTTTTTAATTAAATCTGATATTTAAATTCATTTGTATTTACTTGTAACGTAGTTAATAATTTAATTTGTAAAAATACATGGGAAATACTCGTATACATTTTGGACTTTACGATAAATGACAACTGTTTAAAGCCGGGTGCGCATCATGTGATTAAAGTTCTATCTTTGTCACTCTTTGCTATTATAAGCAGGACAGCAACATTTCAAACTGTCAATTTGCTTCAGAGTGTAGGCCTTTGTGACGGGACACTGCAGGGGTCAAATGAGGGTCATTACTTAAATTTTGTTTATTTAATTCAGTTTATCACATTTTAGGAAGCCTCACAAAGCCTATTTCTCCAAATGGTTTTCGATTTATTATATGTTGTCAAAATTGGGACATCCCAATTTTGACTCATGGTTAATGATGATACTTGAATTGTTGCTTTGTAATTTTTAAATGACATTCACATAATATTTTAGGGAACATAAGACAGCTCAGTAAAGGGTTTAGCCTAGCAGTATGCTTCGTTTTTTTAGCATTAGAAAAAAGGTAAGCGGTCTTGACGTGTTTTTTATGGAAAAACACTTTTGAAAAATAAGTCACAGCAGATATGTAACAATTAGCAAGGACATATGAAATTTACATGCCTTTGGGATCATAAGTAATAGTTCGTTTTTTAAAAAAACGTTTTATATAAAAAGGCTCATCAAGATTGTTTACCCAGTGTCAAGTCAAATCAGCAAGTAGTAGTTACAGTATAGTAGTCAAGTACTAGTTTTTAACCCTCGAGGGGTGAAATTTGATAATTAAGAACCACCCTGTACCCGCGACTATCATAAATCCGATCCTCATGTGTTTGTCATGAGAGCAATCCCAATAAAAACAGCAATTTGATCCACTCGCCGTTACATTTGAAGTGTTATTACATTCATACAAAGCTGAGTATCGCTTGCCGTTCTAAATGCTCGGCGAATTTCGAGTCTGTTTTGTGCTTTTATTTCAAAACGAATCAAGACGAACATAATTGGACCCATTTTTAGGGTTCCGTAGCCAAAATGGCAAAAACGGAACCCTTATAGTTTCGCCATGTCTGTCTGTCTGTCCATCCGCGGCTTTGCTCAGGGACTATCAATGCTAGAAGGCTGTAATTTTGCACGAATATATATGTAAACTATGCCGACAAAATGGTACAATAAAAATATAAAAAAAAATTTTTAGAGTACCTCCTATAGACGTAAAGTGGGGGTGATTTTTTTTCTCATCCAATCTTGTAGTGTGGGGTATCGTTGGATAGGTCTTTTAAAATTTTTCGATTCAGTGATTTGTTTGCAAAATAATCAACTTTAAAGTGCCAATTTTCATTAAAATCGAGCGTCCCCCCTCCCTCTAAAATTAAAACCGGTGGGTGGAAAAATTAAAAAAAAATCAGGATGGTAGTATGTATATCAAACTTACAAGGAAAACTATAACGGTTAAGTTTTCTTGAGAATTATTAGTAGTTTAAGAGTAATAGCAGCCTAAGGTATAAAATATACCTAAACTTGGAATATTCCGTACAAAATATGAAATCCTTAGAAAAATATTAACTTAATTTTTTCGTAATGGCTACGGAACCCTATTTCGAGCGTATCCGACATGCTCTTGGCTGGTTTTAACGATGCCGCAGATAGTGCCACCACAAAATTCTACGTTGGTTTCGGACTGGGGCTACTACGAAATTCGAAAATCGAAGTTAGTATCGTACCGTCCCTCTCACTCTCGTATTAAATAATATAAGCGTCAGCGGGACGGCATGATACGAAGTTCGAATTTTGCACTTCGTAGTATAGGGCCTGTGGGCCCGGCGGTTATTATACACAAAGTGGTAAAATTGTAGTTCGAGATGGGTAATTATTAAGATGACATCAGACATAATGGGCACAAATGAGACAGAAAAGTCGCTCTATACTTGTTTATTTAAAAAACAAACCGTTTATTCTGCAATTAGGCAAAAGGTAATGTTACTGTTTTAAGCTACCACAATGTTACAAGCGCGATGTTACTTGCCAAGATGTTACAAGGCGCATGCACCTTATGTAGAGATACACACCTCTACGACACATCTATCATATTTTCTCGCTGCAGTAAGGTGAAAAAATTGTGTTTCGCTCGGCCTGTAAAGTTATTAACCATCTCGTTCCTTGAAAACCTCGGTTTTGCTCAGGATTCTTTTGAATCGTAGGACCCTTCGCTTGCGGGGGTTTCAAAACACTCGCGCCAAACAGTAACTTTCCACCCTTGCAACAAATAAGAATAAAACGCAAATTGTTGTTTACAGGTTGCGCGCATCAAACATGGCAGGAGACAGCTCGCTCAATTCTCAACGGTAAGGAAGTTTGCCTATTTTTAGTTCGTTACGTTTACTATTCAGCGTTGCATGAGTGCTGCCAACTTAGCGAGTTTAGTATCTAAATGCGATGATTTTGGGAATACGCGCGATTATTAACTGTCAATTTTCTGAACATAATGATGTCCTCCATGTCGTTTCCGATAAAGGTGAATCTTTAGGCTTGTGTATTATATGCCCAAATATGGGTGGCAATGATAAACTTTGTCTTAACCTTTTCGCCGCCACGTCAAATACAAAAGACATCACCCATACGCCAGGCTTCTATATTGCAAAGCCTAAAATTGAACCTCAACTCAATTAATCGAAGGTTGCTTTTGCACTGAAGTAATGGACGTATACTTAGGTCATTGGCGTGGAACCTGTGTTGAGTATATAGCAGTCGTTGGCGTCGAAAAGGTTAAAGGTCCTTTAACAGGGTGCGTAATGTAATTGAGCAATGACCTGTAATTGACGTGTAAGTGTATGAAGGTCTCGGCCGGGTCTTTTTAATAAGTTTGGCATTCAAGTGTTCCAAGCGGTAAGGTGGCGCTTTAGGACGTCATTGTAACGCACGAACTGGCCTTCCGGGGTCCGCTTTCCTTTTAATTGAGACTATGGCATTGAGTCTTTGTTAATTAAAGGACAGCTAAGGTGGTGCGGACTCCTTGTGCGTAGGAACGATAGTGGACTCCCTAAGGCCGTCTTCTTAACATAGCATAGCCATGAAGAAAGCCAAATACCGACAATGCGAAATTATAGTCAATATGTATTAAGTTTTGTTTTCTATGGCTCATAATAAAAGTGTGAGCAGTCGAACAAATTGAATCATGACCAAGTCCTTTGTGCTACTCAAAGTCAAAGTCAAAGTCAATTATCATTCAATTTAGCCATAACAAGCACTTATGAATGTCAAACAAAATCTACCACCGGTTCGGAAACCTCTGTGAGAAGAATCCGGCAAGAAACTCAACGAGGTATTTTTTTTACTAATGTCATTTTGACATCATAGTGAATTGATTATTAAAAGGCTCCACCCTGTGTCATGATTTGTTCTTTTTTTGGACACGGCGACCACAATTCGCGCCGGATGCATCTCTGTTTCGGCACCTCATAGTACTTAGAGTGGTTCGTATCACCGACTTAAGGTTATTGTCACCTAATTAGCGATGTTCAGGCAGTTGAAGAAATGTGGGTTATGAACAGTATTATTTATATTTAATTAAGATTTAAAGATTATGCCAATAATAAGACTGTCTGCAGTTCCTATAAAAGTAAAGACTTGATTGATTGATTGATAACATGGACTTTTATTCAAATTTCGATTTTATCACCAAATTAGATGAGATCACCCTACAAGTTTTCACACCGAGTATGACGAAAATTTAAATAAAACAGTTCTAAATATAATTAAAGAGCGACCAGTATAGAAAATTGCGTGGTTTTACAATTATCGACTTAAAAAAATTGCATTTGCAAAAAAAAACTTCGAAATGCCTTGAACAGAAAAGTTACACTTTGATCCCTCTTGTCAGGGCGCTAAAGTTACGTTTAGATAAGATTACTAACCTATTGCAAGAAATGTTGCAATTGAATATAGACTAGATACTGAATTATATTCATTTAAATAAATAAATATATATCATGGGACACATGACACCAATTGACCTAGTCCCAAACTAAACAAAGCTTCTACTATGGATACTAGGCAGCAGATAAAAATACTTATATAGATATCTAGATACTTAAATACGTTTAAACATCCAACACCCGAGAACAAACATTCGTATTATTCATACTAATATCTGCCCCGGCCGGGAAACGAACCAGAGACCTCAAGCTTTGTAGTCAGGTCCTCTAACCACTTGGCCATGCGATCGTCAAATTTTCTGATTCACGGAAGTGAAGACAAATTAAATGTCGTATAAGTACTTATATAAATTAAATAAACTACAGGTTTCTATTGCCCAAGGCTGCAGTGAGGAAAAAAAATACAATGGTTTTCGAGCCTAAATTGAATAAACCTCATATTTATAGCAAGAAGGAAAAGTGCCTGAAACTCTCTTCAACTTCCAAAGCAAATGTTTATGAAACAAATATCATCCATTTCTATTTCGTCTGTCGGCAATGAACAAAGATATATGAGGAGAGCTTAGTGTACAAAAGAACATATAACGCAATATTATTTATTTTTATTAGCAATACACTATTTTTTTTGTTAACACAATATAAATATACAATAATTAGGAAATAGAAAGGAAGATAATAGAACTAAAACTAACTTACCTACTCTAATCCTAAACATCTATATTTACAGATGTCACCTAGGTCGCTGCTATTGGGCAGGGTGCCCATAAGGCTCACGTTGACCGAGGAAAGAGCCAGCCCTATGGTCACCAGTGGAACGATTTTTTTTTTAAATTTCAAGTTTTTTTAGCTTCGGATCGCCACTGACCAGGTTTCAACAGCAAAAGCCGCAAATATAAAGTTTTCTGCCTAAAGTGTATTCAGATAGGTGCCTAACACACAGATACTTTCATTCACTCATTCAATCCATTCGTGCCAGCTGCTGTCGACCTGTACTATACTTTGTTTTTCTTAGCATTAGAAAAAGGGTAAACAATCTTGACGACTCTGCGTTTATTAAAAACGTTTTAAAATAACCTAACTAACAAAAACTTGGAAAACCCCCGACTTTGTGACTTCAAATTTCAATATCTCAAAAACGGCTGAACCGAACTTGAGAAAACATGTCTAAGAACCATCGCTAGAAAACCTGCTTTCAAATAAAAAACCGCATTCAGTTCGGTCCACCCGTTTACGAGCCAATAAACTGGCGCAATTGCTCGTCTTATTCTGCCGTTTGGAGCTACGGTGCCACAGACAGACGGGCAGATACATAGACACACAGACACACAGACATACAGACCTACACACAGACACACATAGCGGTCAAACTTATAACACCCCCCTCTTTTTGCGTCGGGGGTTAAAAATTCCGAGTTGTATAAAAACCAGTCGTTTCACATTCGCGTTTTTAGTGTGTCGCATTTTTTTTCCAGTCGCATTTTTCCCCAATCCCAATCGACACAGAAACAGTATCGATGGAGCCCTGGTATCACAGAGCTCCTGTTTCCCACCGAGTCTTATGTACCCCACTAGGTAGGTAGGTTTAAGTTATGTTAGTTTTGCATCGGCAGAAGGGCCAAAACCACCCAGGATAGTCGAGACTGTTTCTGTACCGATTGGGATTGGGGAAAAACGCGACTGGGGAAAAAATCGACACAAAAAGAACGCGAATGTGAAAATAAGCTTCATGAAAAAAACAAGCTTGTAAAAATAAAATTCGTGTAAAAACGCGAAAATAAATTTTGCTGCAAAAAAAAACGATTATGGGAAAATAATGTAACAAATCAGAAAAACTAACAAAAATGCAACGTTGCCAGCGCAGCAGGTGTAAACGCTCTTAAACGAATTATTAAATTGAAAGGTTCCGCCGAAGTACGCGGTTCACTTTCCTCGACATACTGTTCAAAAAAATGTTGCTTACAGGGTGTTCAAAAAATCGTCGCCCAACAACAAACTGACGCTGTACCTGGCTTCGCGCGACCTTGTGGTGGAAACCAACAGCATCGACAGGATCCAGGGCGTGCTGCACGTGGACGCTGACTATGTGGAAAACAGGAAACTGTACGGACAGGTCACGCTAACATTCAGGTTAGTAACATACTGTACATTTACACCGTGTTTTTTGATTTCCGTTAACTTAGGGATCTTTAAAAAATGAGCCTGTCAGTCTCTCAAAGGGCTGGCAACGCACATGTTATAAGAGTATTTCTAAAAAAAAAAGTGTCCCGTCATGAAATTGACAAGAAATCAAATTGGTCAAGAAATAATTAATACAAAGAACGAGATCATAAAACATAAACTGCATAAAACATCCAAAATTTCTTGACGTCAGGAAAACGTCACGAAATCTTGTGAGGAAAAAATCGAAATTTTGTAACTACATCAAACCTTTCTATTGGATCCAACAACAAAGATTATCTGCTTTTTATTACCTTTACCACAAGGTTTTGTATATATTTAAACACAATATTACTTATTTTAAAACCGACTTCAAAAAAGGAGGAGGTTCTCAATTAGTGTATGTTCTTTTTGTATGTTTGTTACGCGATAACTCCGCCAATTGAGGGCCCAATTTCAAAATTATTTTCTAGTTCTAAAGGACATACTTCCGAGGTGGTGGTCCCATTGATACCAAGTCAGGATCTGATGATGGGATCTTAGATAGAAATCGTGGGCAACTGAGGGCCCAATTTCAAAATTATTTTCTAGTTCTAAAGAACATACTTCCGAGGTGGTGGTCCCATTGATACCAAGTCAGGATCTGATGATGGGATCTTGGATAGAAATCGTGGGCAACTCTCGAATTTTTAACATCAAGTCAAGTATTTACATTCAGAAAGTATCATTTGGTGAACTGTAGGTACCCTGATAAAGAAGACCGTAGGTACCGGTACTCTGTTATAAAATGATATAGTGGATATAACTATGCTGTGTTTGAGCTTAATGGAATCGTTGTGACATGCACTTTGACTACAAATCACTAAAAACTATGAAAAAATCAATATTTTCAACAAAAAATGGAACCGACTCAAAAACCTTGAAAATAATTTTCTACTAGTTTGAAGTCGGTGCTTATTCTGTGCCTTATTCTGTGCCAGCAGGAGTGATTGAAGCCCAATATATAGTATGTAGGTGAGGTAGACGACTAAGTATATAGTTCCCCTCCTGCTGGCTCGTGCTGAGGCACCGACTTCAAACTAGTATAAAATTATTTTCAAGGTTTTTGATGTCGGTACCTTTTTTGTTATTTGTGTTGAAATAGAGTCAGGAAGTATATATTTTTTTATAAGTGGACAACTGAAAATGGACAACTTTTTGAGAGATAGTCATACATAACCCTCGTGTTGGCAGGTGTCCATGGGCAGTGGTGATTGCAGGCGACCCTGTGCCATGCTCGTTTTCCCCCTTTTACATAAAAAAAAAACTTTGACAGATGGCTCAGTTCATTGATATGAACTACGTGATTCTTTTTAGTAGGTACAGTGTGTATGACAAGATCGTGACCGGTATAATTTTTTTTTTTAAATAGCACCCATTAAAAAAGTACTGGCTGAATAGCATGGTCTTTAACGTACAATGCTTTGTAAAAATAAAAAAAAAAACTTGTCAGTTTCCCGCCAAAAGCATATTTTCCAAAATGAGTGCCGCGTATGCTACACGTACGCAACAGTGTTCTCTGTTTACATCCGAAAGGACCCAAAATGTCTCGCGATCGGGCCGCTTAGTACATGAATATTGTTGAAGGCGTTTGTGAAGAAGTGGGTGAAAAGATACTCGGAAACAAAAAACGTCGACGACTTACCAGAACGCGGGAAAACAAAATCAACCTCTCTGCAGAGAATAAGCGGATTTTACAAATATTTATGAAAAATCCACTTTTATCTTTGCGTTTTGGGCAAGAAAAGTTAAAGAAATATGGTTTATCTATATCTATAGATACAATACGAAGACGTTTGATGGAAAATGGATTCAAATTTCGAAGTACTATGAAGAAACCGCTCCTTACTGAAAAACACACGGGAAAGAGACTGTCATGGGCGAGTGAAAACAAAAACCGGGATTGGAATAATATAATATTTTCAGATGAAGCTTCATTTTGGGCAGCTAATTACTCAACTAGGGCTTGGTCTACGGCTGATAACAGATTGCTCGTGCGGACCGTCAAGCACCCAGTAAAGGTGCATGTTTGGGGATGCTTCTCAAAACAGGGTTTTGGCCTTTTGCACTTGTTCACTGGTTCACTGGATGCCCTAAAAATGACGAAAATTTATGAAAAGGCATTGTTACCTTCCGCTAAGAAGATGTTCTCAAGGCATAATGCTTCATGGATCCTGCAAGAAGAAAATGACCTTAAACATCGAAGTCGGGTTTGTACTGCGTGGAAGGCTGAAAATGGCATAGATGTTTTGGATTGGTCCTCACAATCACCCAATGCTAAGCCAATAGAAAATGTATGGGCGTGGATGAAGCTGAAATTACGAGGAAAAAATACTGTTAGCGTTGCTGATCTATCTCGAGAACTGAAGTCCATATGGAGGTCTTTACCTCGCAGTTACGCTGAAAATTTAGTTGAAAGTATGCCTCAAAGATGCCAAGCGATTATAGACAATTCGGGAGACTGGACACCTTATTAAAAATAAAGCATGAAAGTGTAATTCATTAACTATATAATTATAGAATTTCGCATCATAATTCTTTTCCTTTTTCGAAGTTTTACCGGTCACGTTCTTATCATACATAGTGTATGTAAGAGTTGTAATAAGGTTGTCTTATTTTAAATTGTTTTTTTTTCTGAGCCGAATTTTGGCAAATAAATTTATCCTTTCTTTTCTTTCTTTCTTTCTTTCTGATATTAACTTTTTCGTCAAAGTAAAAAAAAATTTTTTTTCGAGAATAAATTTTTTAACCCACGTGACAAGTGACATAAAAGAGACAAAATCCAGTTGTTTTTCTTTTGCTAAATATCTATCTATCTAATACCTTTCAACGAGCAATTCTTGTATCTTGTGTATATATATATCCTGTATTTCGGGGATCTCAAAAACGGCTCCAACGATTTCGATGCAATTGGTGATGTGGGATTTTCGGGGATGACAAATCGATCTAGCTTGGTGTTATCTCTGGGAAATCGCTTATTATAGAGTTTTAGCCCGAGCAAAGTTCGGTCGCCCAGGTACTTTGTGAATTAAATACGGATATGGACCCACAAACAAACCGGCCAAAATAATAACCCCCCTTGCTATAGTCAGTTAAAAAGAGGCTATATAATATGTGCAAAAACACGTAAACAAGTCCCCTGCCAAACTGTAATGAATACTAATGTAAAGTAAACAATCCATTATTCTTTCATTTATCAAGAGGCGGGATCAAATTAAGGAGACTTTTTATTTAGGAGCGGGCGAAGCACTGTCAACGTATTTTATTAAAGTAGCCCCCCCCCCTTTAGGCCTTAGTTTTCAGTACATATAACCTAACCAACTAAAAGTTGGAAAACCCCCGACTTTGTCACTTCAAAGTTCAATATCTCAAAAACGGCTTAACCGATTTCGATGAAACATATCTAAGAACCATTGCTAGAAAACCTGCTTTCAAATAAAATAAACCGCATTCAATTCGGTCTACCCGTTTACGAGCTACGGTGCCACAGACAGACAGACAGATACATAGACACACAGACACAGAGACATACAGACACATATAGGGTTCAAACTTATAACACCCCACTCTTTTTGCGTCGGGGGTTAAAAATTCCGAGTTGTATAAAAACAAGTCCGTGCGATTCCAACAGTTTTCTTGCAATTGTGTAGGTATCTATGTGTATTATATACCTACACAGGTATCTTTTTGTTTTATTTATTGTTCTAATTTGCTGCTGTGAATTGCACCCCACCTGCTTTAATATAGTCCTTACTTTCTGCTGAAAAGGTTGCCTGAAAGATCGCTCACAACAAGCGACAAGGCCGCCTGCTTGCTTACCTTGTAATTTTCTCTTCGTGTAGGTACTGCGGGGCTACTCCGAAATTCATGTCGTTCCCTCCCTCTGACACTTATACTATTTTATCTACATGCATATCATAACTTCCCTATTATATGTTCAGAAACGACTATCAAATGGCCTTTAGTAAGAAACCTGGTATCTGCGGGTGCATCTTAATGTTCACATTAAAGTACAGTGCATCTTAATGTTTACATTAAAGTATCGGTAATACTTTTTTTAACAATGCATATCTGTACATATTTTAGAAAACTTATGACATGCATGTAGATAATAATTATTATTCATTCAAAGTCAAAGTCAAAGTCGTTAAAGTCAAAGTCAGTCAAAGTCAAAGTCAAAGTCAAAGTCAAAGTCAGTCAAAGTCAAGTCAAAGTCAAAGTCAAAGTCAAAGTCAAAATACAGGCCATATCTGAACATTATAGAAAACTTATGATATGCATGTAGATAAAGTTATGTATGCGGCTATACATAATTAGGCATTAAAACACTCGTGTGATCCTATTATGAAACTCGCCTTCGGCTCGTTTCATAAAACCACACTCGTACTTTAATGCCTCTCATTATGCACCAGCCACATAAATAACTATAATACGAGACGGGGACGGTACTATACGAACTTCGAGTTTCGAATTTCGGAGTAGGCCCTCTGTTTTTGTATCGCTTACTATTGTGATGTACAGTCATCAGCAGCAATATCTTACACAAAAAGCGTGCATTATCTGATACTTTTACTAGGGCCGGTAGGACAGGACATATCGGATATCTCTACATGCTCCGTTGTGGCAGATATCAAACTTCATCTAAATCTGTCGAAGTGACAAATACACACACACAAACCTACACATATAAAATTTCGATACAGCGAGAGCACACATTCGATACCAAATTGCTTGGATTTCGGTAGACCCATTTAAGCTTCACAGACGTTACTTTATTTTGTTTTGTCACTATTTTCTTTCTCAGCATTAAGAAACATGGAGAAGGCCTCATACCTCATAGAAACTAAGTCGCCATTGACTATTTCTTCATGCGTCGCAGGTAAAGGAAAGTGAATTATCCCCACTCTGGGGGTCCAGGACGGCCTATGATACAGACTTGAGAAATGACTAGAGTAGGTACAGTTTATAAGAAAATGTGCAAAATTACGTGAAAAAATATTATATATTTGTAAACCATTTGCCAGTTGAATTGAAAATCCGGGATTTGATGATGCATTAAAAATACAAGTGCGAGTCGGACTCGCGCACGACGGGTTCTAAAAATAAGTTTGTTGTATGGGAGCCCCCCTAATATTTATTTCATTTTAATTTAATTGTTTATTTTTAAAGTGATAGTTGTATAACTAAAGATTCTGTGAATATTTCAAGCGTCTACCTGTTGCCGTTATTAATATCAAGCAAAAAACTGCAAAACAATCAGGGCCCAATTGCACAACAAATTACAAGCAAATAGTATTAGTTAATTTCAATACAAAATCGCTAATACCATTAGCTTGTAATTTATTATGCAAATGGGCCCAGGTTTGTTGTTATAGCGGCCACAGTAATACATAATCTGTCAAAATTTTAAGTGTCTAACTATTATGACCCAAGAGATAGAGCCCTGGGACAGACGGATAGACAGACAGCGGAGTCTCAGTAATAGGGTTCCGTTGCCAAATATCTTGACTGTAAGCTTAGCGGTTGAGACTTCAAGATTTTATTTTATTCACACACACATAGGCACACACACCAAACACTCACATCAACTCTGTTCTGAAAAAATCTGTTGTACTTAAGGAACCATGCATCGATTTTAGCGACTAGAAAAACTGCTTCCACTCCTATATTTACATTCAAGAGGGTAGGTACTTGAGTTTTTTACGTACAGTTAGTTGTACCCTGCTCTAAGCCAATATTTACGCAGTACACTCCCGTATTTGCTTGATCAGCACAAGTTCCCAGTTCCAATGCTGTCTGTACGTCGTTACGGCCACTTTCTTTGTGACGTCACGGCTATTTCCGTCCCAATTCAACAAGTAAATAAAAGTGGGCGCCAATAAAGGCTTTTTCGTAACGAATTTATATAAATTCGCACAAAACAGGCTAATGGTTTTTTCTATTTTCCATCATCTACTGTGCCTGTTGACTGTACTTGCATTGTCATCCAAGCTACATTTCCGTACCAAATTTCAAGTCGATGCCATTGCCGTCCTGCGGAGACGATCCTGGCCGGACTACCAGGATGTCACTACCAAATTATTGTATTGTCACGCAATTTACATGAGTATTCCAAATTTCAAGTCAATCCAACTACTGGTAATTGGTCGAATTTAACTTGCAAGTTTTGATTACAGACAGAGAGACAGACAACAGGACCGGTGAAACTGAATAAAAGCTTGTAATAAGGCTTTTTTTATTTCCAACAATATTTTTTGACAGGGGTCCGTGGAATTTTTTAAATTGTGATAGTGGTCCGGAATTGCAAAATGTTTAAGGAACCCTGCGTTAGACTGCGGTGAGCTGAGGTGCTTTCTGGTTGTTCCCGATTGGATTCTGTCTTGTGATATTTAAAACTTTTCTGCTGACAGGCGCATGAACATTATGTATACTTTTGCCATCAGATACGGCCGTGAAGACGAGGAAGTAATGGGCCTGAAGTTTTGCAATGAAGCCATCATGAGCCTGGCCCAAGTGTGGCCTCTGAACTGCGGCCATGAGAAGGAACCGAGCACGGCTTTGCAGGTAAAAAGCTTAATTTATAAACTATAGGTAGAAGAGCAAGGGTCACCGATAGGGTTGCCAACTATACTGTTAAAAACAGTATTATACTGTTTTTCACTACATTATACTTTTTACTGTTGAACTAAAATAAAGTATGTAAAATCAACATTGCCTAACACTAGCACACACTAAGTCAGTACCTGCAGCATATATAGTCACAATAATGGTGGTTCAGAACGAATCTGCCAATGTTAATTTAATAAAAAATTACCTCCTCATTTATCTTAATTTTAGTTTTGATTGCATAATTTATTTATTTATTAATGCATATTAAGAAAATACAAAATATCCATATGACTACAAGTACTATTAAATTAAAATAACTAAAACTTTAATCAAAAAAGAGAGGTGGGCCTCTTGTCATGCCATTTTAGTTTTGATTCTGACAAGGTCTGTGAGGCTTTTAAAAATGAAACTAAATTTAAGTATAACTTGTGCGAGAAGCACCCAAAAATTAGTCTTTAAAACATGAAAGAATAAAATACTGTTTATTTCCCTTCTCAGACGTAAATATGTTATTTCTTGTATAAAAAGTTGTCAACCCTTGTCACCGACATAGCCAAGCGAATTAGGTCTTTGAAGTGGCATATATCACGGAGAACAGATGGTCGTTGGGGCCGAAAGGTTCTAGAGTGGAGACCGCGGATCGGCAAGCGCAGCGTAGGACGTCCACCAACGAGATGGACGGATGACCTGCTTAAAGTCGCCCTGGCCGCGCCTCCGGCGCTGGGCATTTTTAACGCATCAGCATTATAGTGTTGTATCTTGTGTTGCTAATAAATGTATTCTTTTCTATTTCTAAAATAAGCTTTCGTTATAAAAAACCAATCCCTTTTCTTGCTGACTATACTTTTTATTACTTAACTGTAATCGCATTTTCATCCAATTTTTTTGTTAATGAAGAAATCTTAAGCGGTATAGTTTTTACACAAGTCAGTATATGTAAATGCGACAAATTTTGACAATACGTGAATGGAAATCTGTGTTCATACGGTATACCTCACTGAAACGTATGAGTGGACTGTAAAAACTAAAAAGCAAACGAAGAAATAATATGATAAAATTGAAATATACTTGAAAACACAACCACACAACACAAAACAATAATGACAAGTAACACATAAAAGAAAAATATACAAAAAAATAACTTTACAAAATATACACCAAAATGCGAAACCTCATGCGAAAAGTGGCATCAAAAATATAGTGCCAAGCTTAAGCCACCTCCCGTCAAAAATGGTTTATGATTTAACCCTCCTAAAACTAAGGAATTGATAAAGGGACGCCAAAGACAACAATAGCCAAGCTAGGCTAAGCATAATGGAAAGCCGGGAAAATGGAAAGTTATTAACACTAGTGCCTAAATATAGAACGAAAAGCTTACACTGAAAGGTGGGCGTTTTCTTTCGCCACGGTCAGGTGACAAAGGACATTATGGATGACATCCCCCTCTGGGAAGAAATAGAGATTTTCATAATTTTGTATGAAATGTAATTTTGCACCAAGTTTAATGATGTTGACCTTTTTTCTAACCGACGAAAAAAAACGAAGGAGCTTCTCAAGTCGACGCGTATATTTTTTTACGGTGCACAAGTTTAACTTGCGGAATCGACTGCATGGTTGAAAAAAAAACATAAAAGTATGTATCGGGCCTCGGTAATTTTAGGGTTCCCTAATATATAACGTTTTAAGCTTTTGCAATTCACACTCCTGAGTAATATTTCTCAGGACTTAATCACGAGCTATTTATTGGTGTATCAAAGTTTTAAAGCTTACGAGTATATAGCAGTGTTAGTTTTTCTTTTAAAATTGATAACGTACACAAGCTTGCACATTTGACACTAAATAGTTTCGATATAACAAAAAAATGCAGTATCTTATTCATCACAACGAGAGAGTGATATTACTGTCTCGTTGTGATTAATATTATGTATTTATGCCAAGTTCGTCTGCCACAGACAAATAGAAGTGGCGAAATTATGAGGGATACGTTTTCGTCACAGTTTCGATATAATAAAAAGAAACGTATTCGTATTACAAAAACTGTTTATTACAAAAAAAATGTTAATACGTAGGTACACTTTTTGAACTTCAAGGAGAAATCAAAGCAAGGGCCAAATTTATTTTACCAACCCAAAACTTTCTGAAGAAGAATTTATTGAATCAGGCGTTACTTTTCGGAGGTCCATATCAATGAACTAAAAGAATTTCCTTGCTCACCCGCAACTTTACGATAGCTAAGCTTATGCAAAATATAGTTCCTCCACCTCCACACTGTAAGAACACACACAAATCACACAAACCCATCTATCACCACCACCACACTACACTGATGCGTTTCGAACTCAACCAGAGCTCATCTTCAGAGTGACACAACCGTACACCATGCTAAAACGACGACGATGACGGTGGTGGTAATAGATGTGTTTGTGTGATTTGTGTGTGTTCTTACAGTGTGGAGGTGGATGAACTGCATGAACACGCATATTTTGCATAAGCTTAGCTATCGTAAGGTCGCGGGTGAGCAAGGAAATTCTCTTAGTTCATTCTAAAGAAGAGACAGATTATTTCTGGTTGACTGGAATTCTATGAACCTTGACCTCTGTACTAAGTATGAATAAGTTTTGCAAGTTCCAAATAAACAAAAGAAATGCGAAATTTCGCGAATTCTAAGTACTTTTTCAGACTAAAACAGATGGTTGTGGACTTAATACGGAAAGAAAGAAAGAAACCATATATTAGTGACAACACGGGAAATAATACGCATGTCAAGAAATGGTCCCAAATCAGCAAAAGTAAAAACAAAAAAGTATTTAGTACATATTATGCGTTAAAAAAAACACCCATAAAAGGTTAATGATGCATTCTCATTGGTCAATTTAATTTCACATGCAGCAGACGATTACTTTTGATTAGTTCGATTGTCGTTTCAGCACGCCGGGCAAAATATACTAAAATATATTCTAAAAAGTCGTATCGTACTATGAAATACATATATAGATACGACCTGTTACCGTAATGTGTATGTATTGTTGTCGTGTTTTGCGACCCATAAATGAGTCAGCTGTTAAATATACATATTATTATATAGGCAGTTTAGTGTACTAGATTTAGTTTATCTATGGCCACCTTTTCGAGTAGTGTCGTGAAAAACATTTTATTTGTGCCAGCATGGAACAAAAAATCATTTAAATTAAGAATAAATAAAACCTGCCCATGGCATACTTTTATTTTGTCATTAAAATGTGGCATTTTTACGTCAAGCTCTCTATTTCCACTTCCACTAATGGCCTATTGCAACTCCGATAGTGATTTCTTATTGGTTCTCGCAGTGAAGGGGTTAAAACTTGATTCATTTCCTCTTTTGTGATACATCGCCATACTTTAACGTCCTCGGCTTTAAAAATAGCTAAACCTTAACCCTATCTCGGTCATAAAACGTGGTTTTAAAGCCTGTGTTACGACACACGGCCTGATAGGCCTCCGCTGTCAGCTATATACGTGTGCCTTATACAGCTTGATGTGCCTCGTGACTACTAAAAGTTGTTTATGTCGCTTCTATAGCGCTCGCAGGTATAGTGCAGATAAAAATGGTAAACCACTTCACTGTCCCCATTATCTTTATGCAATTCTTGTTGGACTACTCTAGCCTACTTTTTGTGTTAGGTAAGGCTTTTTCTTCACGATACTGTTAAAACTCAGTCATTAAACCATATTCCACTATACAAAAAAGTAGTTCAAACATTGCTTCAAATACCGGCCGAGTGTAGTTATCTAAAATCCAGTGTTAGCAGAGCCCCTCTCTAATAGTGGTGATAAAACTTCATTGACCTGTTCCCAGGAGGCGCTGATCAAACGTCTAGGCGCGCACGCATACCCGTTCCAGCTGGAGTTGACGCCGCTGGCGCCCCCTAGCGTGCAGCTTGTACCAGCCAAGCAGTACCACGGGGCGCCAATTGGGACCTCGTATGATGTACGCGCTTTCATTGGTAAGTTTCGACATAACGACAGTTATCTTTGTCAACTAACGCCGCTGGCGCCTCCTAGCGTGCAGGTTGTTCTGGCTAAGCAGTACCACAGGGCGCCTATTGGGACTTAGTATGATATATGTATGTAAACTCTTTATTGTACAAAATAAGTAAACAAACACAATTGCCTAACAAGGAGGTGTATATACAAACATATGGTCACGCTTTCATTGGTAAGTTTCTACAAAACGACAGTTATCTTTGTCAGAGATAATGCCACTGGCGCCCTCTAGCGTGCAGCTTGTGCCGACCAAGCCGTACCAGGGCGCTCATTGGGATGTAAGGCACAAGTTTCTACAGAATGAAAGCTATATTTTCGGAGCGGATACCTGCTGGGCTACTACGAAACTCGAAACAAAGTTTGTGTCGTGCGGTCCCTTTGACACTTAGGTATACTATTTAATACGAGAGCGAGAGGGACGGTACGATACGAACTTCGAGTTTCGTAGTAGCCCAGCTGATGGCACCATCAGTGTGTCGTGCCACATGAGGTGCCACAAACATGATAGACACAAGCAGTGCACAAGTAGAGCACAGGAAATGTGCAAGTTTTTTTTAGGATCCTCTTGGGAATAAGATAAAATTAATTCCTTATTAATTAGAATTAATTCGTAAACATAACCTTTTACGCATTTGTTTACTCAGTTTGCCCTTGTTTCGCGCCACACAGCTACCTGCGCTATAAATTATTACGAACAAGCTCCCATTGTTCGCCAAATTAAAACTGACGCTACCCCGGCTTGATTAATTATCCGTAAGCCATCTGTTGTTGATGAGTCATTGATTTTGAGCGAGGTTTCGCCACAATCGAATCAATATTATAGTGGAAAACCGGCCACAAGCGAACCTCGCGTCCAGAAAGTTACGTAGAAACTTAAAATACAACAATAAGAATGTATCATTTGTATTTTGTACCTATGGTCAAGGAATTTAATTTATGAGCCACCAATGGAACATTTTCAAAGGCAAAGTCATTATGATTTTCATTGTTAATTAATGCGATGTCACTATGACGTTAACTGTGAAAAGGTTCCACGGCGGCTCAAGAATTAAAATCCATCCACCCATCTAAAATCTAAACTGTTTGGTGGAAAAAATTGAAAAAAATCATAATGGCAGTAATTATATATATCAAAACAAGGAAACTTATAGCGACTATGATTGCTTGAGAATTATTAGTAGTTTAAGAGTAAATAGCAGCCTAAGGTATAAAACATACCTTAACTTGGAAGATTCCGTACGCAAACACGAAATCCTTAGAAAAATATTACTTGGTTTTTTCGTAATGGCTATGAAACCCTATCCTGGGCGTGTCTGACACGCTCTTGGCGGGTTATTTTTTTAATTGATATTTTAATCTCGAAATGCAGAGCTCGCAAAGTACCATGACTTACCGTTGAATTAAATAAAGATATCTGAAAACAATATACATTTTTGTTATCACTTTTAAAGAAATGGTAACCATAGTACCTAATTGTTCGTGATGACTAACTTTCAAACCGCTATAACACAAAAAGTTGCTTAAGTGAATAGACATCTTCATTCCGTGGACCCTTCATTTGTTTCCACCTGCTACGATCCTGACACACATCTTTCGCTTCCTCAACACTCATTAGTCCTTTCATGCTCGTGTTTCGGGTACTTGACCTGACGCGTTCCTTTCTCTCTCTTCAAGTGCCTCTCCAACTAGTGAAGGTTGGCAGTCAGCTCCGCATATCTGGTTCGGTCTTTTGCCAGTCTAAAAAGCTCCGCGGCGCTCTTAACTCCCCGTCCATTCCCGGATATTGCGTAGCCACGATTTCTTCCTACGACCCACTGCTCTTTTGCCTGCCACTTTGCCCATCATTATCAGTTGCAAGAGTTCGTATCTGTCATGTCTTAATACGTGACCCAGATAGGCAACTTCTCTTTGTTTAATGGTCTGCATTAGTTGGCGAGACCTCTCAGCACGGCGTAGCACTTCAACGTTGGTCACTCGATGTGTCCAGCTAATGGCCAACATGCGTCTATAGGCCCACATTTCAAATGCTTCGATACGTTTTTGGAGATCCTCTTTAATTGTCCAAGCCTAACATCCTTAAAGAAGTATAGGCCATACATATATAACATTGAAATAGGCGCGTGCGCAATGATATTTTAAGGCTGCGACTGCAAAGAACCCTCCTCATCTCATTGAAGGCACTACGGGCGATTTCAATACGGGTCCTTATTTCACAATCACTGTCCCAGTCTTCATTCACCCAAGTGCCCAGATACTTATATTTACGCACCCGCTCCAGTCTCCTGCCTGCCACAGAAATCACGGGATGTATAGTCTCCTCCTTAGTGATCACCATGACCTTCGTCTTGGAGACATTCATTCGGAGACCCGCCCTTAGACTGCGTTCCTTTAGGACATCCCAAATCTGATCATGGATTTCTTCTTGCTCCCCATTCCAACATTTTTTTTCCAATATTTCTGTGTCTACTGTTCACCGTAAATCATAAAAGCTGTCATCATCATAATATCAGTTCTCTGTCTTTTCGCCGAAATATTATTCCCATGTTTCAGTTGCCATACTCTTTCATTTCCCAACTCACGATTTTCTCTTAAACCATGTTTTTTTCGTGACTCATGAACAAACCTAAACTAACCTATTGTGTTATTGAAAACCATAGGCAAATACATTGAGAAACATTTTTGCTTTCAGAGAAAATTAAGAGTTGGGAAATAAAAAACAGTTTGGCAATATTATTTTTGCGAAAAAGCAGGATAACCAGCTATCATCAGCTGGATGACTGCTGGCAATAGGTTTTCCCTAGCAGGGGTGATGATGTTTGTGGTTGTCCCCAGCCGAGAAGGTCGACGAAAAGGTCTCCCGTCGCAACATGGTGCGTATGGGCATACGCGTGCTGCAGGGCGCCTCCCGCGCCGCTTCCGCCGTCCTCCCCCCGCCATCGCCTTCTCACAGCTCCTTCAGCGCTCTGGCGCACTATCAACTGCTCAGGTATGTTGACGACAACATATTTTTTTTAGACTTGGCTTAGACACTGTCCCATCGCTGGCGAGTAGCGAGAAGGGAGCTTTTTTTTAACCCCGGAGGTAAAAAGAGGGTTAATTCGTTATAAGTTTGACGCCAATATCTGTCTCTGCCATCGTATCTCTTAAACGGATCGACCGATTTCGATGCGGGTTTTATTTACGTCAAAGTGAGTTTCTTTGTGGTAGCTTAGCTATATATGTTTCATTCAAATCGGTTAGCTGTTTTTGAGATATTAAGCTTTGAAATGACAATGTCGGGAAATTTTCAACTTTTCCAAGTCAGTTATTTTATTCAGTTGGAAAATTAAATTACTTTTGTCGCCGAGCGATTATTTTTCATACTAAAAACACACTTTTCTCGCTTATCCGAGCTGGGATTAGTGGCTTAAGAGGGCACCAAACTTTGACTTTGCGCTATATCATATCGATCCAATTTATAAAAAGTACACAAACCGATTTCATAAAATTCTTGTATAAACACCCACTGGATCGAATCAATAACACATTTATTTATAATTCGTGTCTTTCAACTAGACGTCTAATCACTTTTTCACCATAATTCACTTGATTTCAATATTTAAATTTCATTTGAAAAATCTTCGTCAAAATCTGACGCTATTTCTTGAATGAAGGTAGAGATGGTGGAAAATTTGAATTGATTGTGAAAATCGATTAAGGCTCGATTGAATAAGCAATTTTTATTTACGTACATAAAATAAAAAAATAGTTACTGCTTTCATCATTGAATAAACAGTCTTTGGAATTAAATCAAGTATTGTAAATAATAAAAAATAGACAAAATACTTTGATCTATGCAATTAATAAAGTAATCGATTTACTGAACAGATTCATTATTTTGCAATAGGTTCTAGAACTTCTAGGTTTTCACATCACTTAATGTCAGTGGTCGGGTTAATGGCGTCTTTGTTTACAATTTCTATAAATTTAATTAAAATACATAATAATATACGCTGTGTATGACAAAAAAATGTTTTTGCAATTTATTTTCAATCTTATAAGGTCTACTAGTTGATAGACAAAAAAAGAAATTTGTAAAATGATAATTTTGATTATGCTAATAACTAATTCGATTAGGACAGACGTCCAGCTATGAACTAAATTTCATCAAAATCCGTCCAGGTAATAGCTATCGCGAAGGATCAATAACAGTCATACGAAACATATTCAAAGTCAAAGTATCATTATTCAATTCAGGCTATAACAAGCACTTATGAATGTCAAAAGAAATCTACCACCGGTTCGGAAAAACCTCTGTTGAGAAGAATCCGGCAAGAAACTCAACGAGTTATTGTATTTTTTAAACAGATTTACAATATTATATTTTTAGAGTACCTCCCATAGACGTAAGAGTGGGGGTGATTTTTTTTCTCATCCAACCTTGTAGTGTGGGAAATCGTTCGATAGGTCTTTTAAAACCATTAGGGGGTTGCTAAAACGATTTTTCGATTCAGTGATTTGTTTGCAAAATATTCAACTTTAAAGTGCAAATTTTCAATAAAATCGAGCGTCCCCCCCCCTCTAAAATCTAAACCGGTGGGTGGAAAAATTTGAAAAAATTCAGGATGGTAGTAAATATATCAAACTTACAAGGAAAACTATAACGGTTAAGTTTTCTTGAGAATTATTAGTAGTTTAAGAGTAAATAGCAGCCTAAGGTATAAAAAATACCTTAACTTTGAACTAAGATGAGATACCTCAAGTGCCAATAATTTCACCGGCTGTCTTACTCTCCACGCCAAAAGCACTGCTGCTTCACGGCAAGATTAGCGAGCAAGATGTTGGTAGCAATCCGGGCGGACCTTGCACAAGGTCCAACCACCTGATTCGGACTGCGGTTTGTGTAAATGCGAAAATGTCATTGTGCATAACGCAAATTTGTGCAAAAAGTAAGAAAGAAAGAAAAGAAGAAAAAAGAAAGAAGTAGAAAGAAGTAAGTATTAAGTCTATCCGAATTTTATTATTTTTTGAAGCGGTAAGGAGTGCGGGGAGGAGGGCGGACTGAAAATCAGCGCTGCGCAATGCAGGCTTACGCTTGCACTCGCAGCAAATGCTGAGTCCGCTTCCGCTCCTTTTGCCACAAAAAACTGTCTTCTGGTTAGGTTTAGTATAGGTATGTTTATTCTTTTTTCAACTGTTCATTTTTTTTGTGGCAATAAATGATTTCTTTCTTTCTTTCTCTTTCTTTCTTTCTCTTTCTTTTCTTTCTTCCTTCCTTTCAAAATACAGCCCAAAAAGCCGCTCTACAATTATTATATCATTCGTAACGGCCGCAAATGCGCGCTTGCTTGTGCAAGTTGGAATTGCAAAATTGAATGACCGAATTGTAGACGATCGGATAACTGAGGGGCTACTACGCAATTCGTAAATAGAAGTTCGTATCGTACCGCCCGTCTCACTCGTATTAAATAATATTAGCATCAGCGGGACGGCAAGATAAGAAGTTCGATTAATAGACTTCGGTACAGAGTCTGAGTGGTCAGAGGGCCTGAATACAAAGCTTCGGAAAAGTCGTGAGGTGTACAGCTCATCATCATCATCATCATCCCAGCCTATATACGTCCCACTGCAGGGCACAGGCCTCCCCTCAGAATGAGAGGGCTTGGGCCATAGTTCCCACGCGGGCCCAGTGCGGATTGGGAACTTCACACACACCATTGAATTTCTTCGCAGGTTTGTGCAGGTTTCCTCACGATGTTTTCCTTCACCGCAAAGCTCGTGGTAAATTTCAAATGTAACTCCGCACATGAATTTCGAAAAACTCAGAGGTGCGAGCCGGGGTTTGAACCCACGACCCTCTGCTTGAGAGGCGATGGGTCAAACCACTAGGCCACCACGGCTCACAGAGCAATTAGTTTAATACTAAATAGAAAACTGTGACGTCACTTATCTATCAGACACATCAATGTATGCTTTTATTTCAGTGAGGTTAATTATCTAATTTTTCTATTTCCATCCAAATAACACAACAAAATTTAATTTTTCAATTTAAATTCAATTTATTCCGATCCGCATTAGCGATCACTTCAAATAGCGAACCTACTGTGTTAAAAATAAAGTTGTGTTAAATACTTGTGATGTATACATATCATTTAATAATATTGTAAATCTGTTTAAAAAAATATACCTCGTTGAGTTTCTTGCCGGATTCTTCTCAACAGAGGTTTTTCCGAACCGGTGGTAGATTTTTTTTTGAAATTCATAAGTGCTTGTTATAGCCTAAATTGAATAAGGATATTTTGACTTTGACTTTGACTTTTAAAAAGCAAATATATCGAGGTCATTAGTAGAGCAGCTGTTAGGTACATATACATTTCCTCCGTATTTGCGATTATATTTAATCGTTGATTATACCCACGATCTAAAATACTGGTGTCTTAAAGAAAAAAACTTAATTTTAACTTTAAAAACTGTCCTTAAAATTACAGGAAATTAAAAATACTTATAGTTTCGATAGCTTGGTAGACATTCACGTTTCGACTTTTCGTTCGAACTGAGTACTTAAAACGAACGAAAACACGGAGGGAAGTTGATAAAAGTTATTTTTAACGTTGTTCCAGCCACGTTTTAATTTATCAACGATATGCCGGATTCGGATGAAGCATTGCCAATATAATGGGTTCGACAACGGAGTCGGGTCGGAAATTGGTTTTTGTTGAGAAAAACATTCGTTTCTGTTAGCCGCCTTCAAAAATCGTAGACTGAAACGCAGTTACGGTACGGACTACGGATTAATTTTTAGGGTTCCGTACTTCAAAAAAAACGCCACTATTACCGGGTTCTTAGGAGTCTCCTTTTAAAAATCTGTCTTTGTAAACCACTTTTAAAGACAGATGTAAATTTTTTCAAAGAGATTTATAATTGAGACAATTTGTAATTGACACTATGTTGAAACGTTCAGGCTTGGGTGTCACATTGTATGTGGAAACACATTAGTAAGCATTAAGGTCATTTACATACGAATACATTGTTTTATCATAGGCAAAAAATAAATATAACAGCACCCTTATAGGACCACTAGTCTGTCTGTATGACCGACTATCAAGACCTTTTTCTCAGGAGCACATGGAAGTCACCCATCATCCATCTCCCGCCTTTATACGTCCCACTGCTGGGCACAGGCCTCCTCTCAGAATCAAAGGGTTTAGGCTGTAGTTCCCACGCGGGCCCAGTGCGGATTGGGAACTTCACAGGCACCATTGAATTGCTTCGTAGGTTTGTGCAGGTTTCTTCGCGATCTTTTCCTTCGCCGTAAAGTTCGTGGTATAAAAGTCAAATATACTGCTTTATATTGACTTTGACATAATTATCGTAATATGGCCAAATTTTAGATCCGCGATCCAATTATGCATCGAGTCCGTCCACGGTCTTTGAAATATGATGAATATTAACATTTTTTTTTTGATGCGCTAGAACAAATAGTTTTTCTTGAAAAACTGCTTAAATAACATCAATTTCAACAAAATTAGGTCTTGTCAGCCTCTCAATTGTCACGGTCGTTATGGAAGTATCAAGCTGTAATATTAAATACTCAGATCTCCTACCCCTTCAAGCAATAACCGAAAAACCTACAAGGTACACTCGAGGACTTTAATACATAATTTACCATGCAACCTATTTTAAGGAAAAGTCATTACGATTTTCATTGTAATTTTTTTTTTATTTGACTGGAAGGAAAACGAGCAATTGGGTCTCTTGATGGTAAGAGATCACCACCGCCCATAGAGACCTGCAACACCAGGGGTATTGCAGATGCGTTGCCAACCTAGAGGTTTAAGATGGGATACCTCAAGTGCCAGTAATTTCGCCGGCTGTCTTACTCTCCATGCCGAAACACAACAGTGCAAGCACTGCTGCTTCACGGCAGGATTAGCGAGTGAGATGGTGGTAGTAAAAAATTAATGCGATATCACTATAACGTTTACTGTGAAATGCTTCCATGGTGGCACATGAATTAAAGTCCTTGACTGTACTTCTGATTGTCGTAGAAACTTGAAATTTAGTACTTAACTTAATTTTGTAGATCTTCTAGCACAACTAAAGAGAAAGGTCTAAACATCCGAATCCGACTTTTACCACTAATACTCGTATTATAAATGTGAAAGATTGTAAGTCTATTAGTTTGTTACTTCATCAAGTCTACACCGCTGAACCGATTTAGATGAAATTCGGTATACAGATAGTTAGAGTCCCGGGGCCTCCTCTGAACGGATGTCCTTACATACAGGATAGTTGTATCCCGGAAAATTGCATGGCTCCCGCGAACTTCCTATGGATTCTCCCAGTTCCGGGATATAAAACAGCCGGGTCTGATTGTTAATTATTCACGGGAGCAAATCATCAACAATCAACATGTCACACATAAAAAAGTGATATACCCACAGATATAGATTACACTAGATAACGCAAACACCTCAATCTGTATGAAAACCACCCGTGTCACTTTTTTATGTCTACTGGGACGTCTCAAGAGCGAATTTGCGATGTGAATTCTCCGATGTCCGCGCAAAATCGATTCAAATACGCCGCCCACCCGCGCCGTGGGGCTCGAGTCAGTCACTAGTCATGATTAGTCAGTTAGAGGTCAGTCTTTGTATAGGGCCAACCCCGACGTTTGGTCAGGGTTCGGACACGCGAAGTAGATGCCTTTGCGTAATCTAGTGTAATCTATATCGGGGATATACCTCTTATTATAGTTTTCGGCCAGTAATGTGTTCAATATTGTATCTTGAAAATTCATAAAAATATAAAGCAAGATCAAAGTATATTAAAAAAACGTAATCCCTATTATGTAATAAAAATATCTAAAACTAGAACAAATTTTGCTAAAAAGCAATTTGAAATAGCATCTGCATTACTTTATAATAAAATAAATAGGATAACGAAAATGTATAACTTGTCTTATAGAGAATGTAAAAATCTAATTACAACTTGGCTAAAATCTAAAAGTTACTATGATATAGAACAACTAATGGCTTGAAATAGTATTTGTACTCTTGATCATATTGTTTCTTGATTTTCTTATGCTTTCATTTATTAAGATTTGTAGCCTTAAGTAGTAAGGTAAAACAATTTTGTTTGTTACTTAATATGTAAACTGTGTAGGTTATTTTATTAAACTGCTTTGTAACTTTCGCATAAACTACTTTGAGAACTATTATTAGTTATTAGCTATTATTTTTGACTTTGTAACAACTTGTATGAAAGAGCGAATTCCTCCTAATACAAGTGATTCACTTATAAGGAGGATTCAACACTAGCTTTTAAAACAAAAGTTGAAAATAAATAATTTTAATTTAATTTTTAATTAATATACACGACATAGTGCTGAGCTGTTGAATCCCGAACGAGCTCATTAAACAAGAGTGGCGTTGGCTCCCCGGGTTGATGTTGTTTTTTAACTAAATGTTCTAAAGGACGTTAGTAATGACAAGCAATAAACAGCCAGAAGTGTCGAAAAGTTCGTGTATAATAACTGTGCCTAACTTTAATGTCTACACAGAAATGTGAGGCCTGTACGACCTCACGCTTCATGATGAGAGAGTCAAGATTCGGTAGAATCCACCTCACCCGCGCCAGAGCAAAGTTCTGTAAAATTCGTCCTACAGTGAACATGTTAGCAATTAATATCGCACAGAGGTAGTAGCGAAACCGCAATAAGTATAAAAAACTTGTAGTTCCTACTGAACCAGACACATCACCCTGTTCGCGCAAACAACCGGCCTATCATCAAAATATAGACAGTGTCCTATTTCAAACTGGAAATTGAATAGAACGAAGCGTCAAATTGGATTTTGTACTTTGCCACCCGACCTTTGCTGGCTACTTTATAAATAACGTCTTCCCTTCTGAGGGATTAAAATTGGTTCAGAATAACTAGGCAAATTGACGACCTGAGAGTATTTTAGGAAGGGTGATGCTTAATTTTAAACGAGGAAATATTTTGACGGGTCCTGCTTGATATTTTTAGAATAGGAAATTTCCTTTACTACCAACCATATTATGTGAACGCGATTTAGGAATTATCGTCTCCACCCGGATATGGTATATATTCTACCCGCGGAATGTTTGACCGCGAATCAGGTACTTGGAAAATATTTTGCGTACACACTTTTCGTACACGACATGTATAATAACTAAAAATTGCATAATACTTGAAAACGTAGTAAACAGTTGTCATAAACGTAATTGCATATAAACGAATAGTATAATAGTAATTTTGAATGATATTTAAAACGTATAATATTTTGTATAACGAATGAGACTATTTATTTAAGTCGAAGGAATTTATTTATTTTCGGTTTTCCGCTTCGAGGAGCAGCTATTTCACACCATTGAGGTGTTTCGCGCTTTAAGAGCGTTTATACGTGCTTAGCTGGCAACGTTGCATTTTTGTTAGTTTTTCTCGATTATTTATTTTTATGGAATAATCGAGAAAAACTAACAAAAATGCAACGATGCCAGCTCAGCAGGTATAAACGCTCTTAATGACGTACCTACCAACCTAACCTAACTTATTTTTCAATACGCAATATTTAATACTCGACGGTTTTAGCGAAGTTTAATTAAAAATCGGATCATTTTTGAGATATTGAACATTGAAATGACAACTTCGGGTTTTTTTTCGTGTCATACCTCCTGGCGGTGACATGGTGTCGTATGGAATTCAGATACACTTCAAAAAAATTTACGAAAAATGTACTAAATTGTACGCTAAATAAAAAAAATGTACTACACGTAGTAACGAGAAAACAATGATCAATCTGTCACAGATAGCGCCCGTCAGGAAGTACATTTTTCTTAATTTTTTTCTGATCCACAAGAAATTTGAAAACACGACTGCTATATACTGAGATAGATATAGCGCCCACCAGGAAGTATCATTCCTGTCGGTGACAAATTTATCACCGTTTTCTCGTAACTACGGGTAACGGGTAGTACATTTTTTTTAATAAGCGTACAATTTCGTACATTTTTCGTATTTTTTTTTGTTACTTTGAATTCCATGCGACACCATGTCACCGCCAGGAAGTATGACACTTTTTTTTTACTTTTCCTAGTTTTTTTTGTATTATTTTACTCGAGTACCATGTATATGGTATATTCTATTCTGTTAAATCTCTGTATCTCTCTTTCCCTCTCTTTCTATTTTTCTCTCAAAAACGAAACGATAAAGTTTCATAACCATGAGCCAAATTGAATAATTGAATACATCATTTTTTGTTGTATTTTTTTTAAATATGACTGCCCATTGGTGGACAATTTTGCCAGTGTCTAGGTAGTAGCTGGGAAGTAGGTTTTGCCGTTGTACGGTAAAAAAATATAGAAGACGAAATATGAGAGGTACCTAATGGCGGATGAACGATGACAGCGCGAATCTGTATATTAGTAAGACGACCGGATGGCCAAGTGGTTAGAGCGAACCTGACTACGAAGCTTAGGTCCTGGGTTCGATTCCCGGCCGGGGCGGATGTGTTTATGAAATGTTAATACTAATGTTTATTACCGGGTCTTGGATGTTGATAAGTGTTTAAGTATAATAAATAAATAAATATCACGGGACAATTCACACCAATTGACCTAGTCCCAAACCAAAGTAAGCTTAGCAAAGCTTGTGTTATGGGTACTAAGCAACGGATAAATATAATTATATAGATAGATACATACTTAAATACATATTAAACACCCAAGACCCGAGAATCGAACACGGGACCTCAAGCTTCGTAGTCAGGTTCTCTAACCACTAGGCCATCTGGTCGTCAAAAGTACGTATTTATTTATATAAGTATGTTTATCCGTTGCCTAGTATCCATCGTACGAGCTTTGCTTAGTTTGGGACCAGGTTAATTGGTGTCAAAGTGTCCCATGATATTTTTTATTTTATTTTAAATCTATTCTGTTCCGTTAAATCTCTCTCTCTTTTTCTCTCAAAAACGAGCGATAAAGCACTTCGAGACACAACCGCGCGAACTTACTCATACATCTAACAAATACATAAAGCGAACGCTTCGCACATTGAATTTCATGAGCCGAAATGAATAATTTAATACATCGTTTAAATTTAATCGCCTCCGCATGTTTTACAGGCAGGGCATCAACGTCATACCTGTCAACGTAAACGTCACGCGTGGGAATTGATGAAACCGAAATTAAAAGGGGAATTTGCGACATTGCGACCTCATCATCATCATGATCATCATCATCATCATGATCATCATCATCATCATGATCATCATCATCATCATACCTCAGTGGGAGGTCGAGTAAAAAACGAAATGGAAACTAAAATCCTATCCTATCTTATTTTGTCCATCGACATCTATGTATAATGTATATATGTCGGCGGCCGATCGTAAAATCCGCCAGATCAAGTAATTCCTAGGCATATCGTGAAATGGCGCCATTTCATGAATTGGCTAAAGGATATCCGCCATATCGTTTAAAACTCACCGTTTAATGATTTGCCTAGTGACGTTTAGGCAGATCATGAAATTCCTAGGCATATCTTGAAACGCCGCCATATCGGTTTTGGCACTTCGCAGGCCGTTGTGGTCACTATACTTACTAACCGCTTTCGCTTTGCTTGTCGTACCTAGATTTTTCTTTTTTTCGGCATATTACGATGTGCCTGGTATAGAGCTAGGAATATAGACGACGACGGTCGATCGATCTGCCGTATTGTTTCTCAAGCACATCGTGATATGCCTGGCCAACTTTTAGCCAATTCATAAAATGGCGCCATTTCACGAAATGCCTAAGAATTTCGTGATCTGGCGTATTTTACGATCGGCCGCCGACATATACACTGCATGTTTCTTACATCAGAACGGCGCTCAAAACTGGTTCACAGCGCAGTGGTTTAAGTGGTAGTTGGTGACTTTTACTTGTCTCCCGACGGTTTCACTAAGTTTGTTGACGTCCGTGACAGGGGTTGTGTCAAAGTAATATTGATGATTGATGCGCCGCGGGTTTTGTTCCAAACAGCCAGTCTAGTGCCGTAAGGTACATAGATGTCAATTATTATATCCTATTCCCAGCTAATATTATAAATATAATTCTAATTTGACATTGTACAGTTGATGTACAGACAAACAAATTAATCCCTAGGTCACGACAGAACCCTATCACAATGACATTTTACGTCATTCGATTAACATTGTTGTAGGCAAATAAAATACTATGATAAAGTTCCATGGTGTCCCAGGAATCAAATCAGGTGAATGTGCACAGGCTGTGCGATACTTGTCATCTCATAAGCCGTGGTGGCCTAGTGGTTTGACCTATCGCCTCTCAAGCAGAGGGTCGTGGGTTCGAACCCCGGCTCGCACCTCTGAGTTTTTCGAAATTCATGTGCGGAATTACATTTGAAATTTACCACGAGCTTTGCGGTGAAGGAAAACATCGTGAGGAAACCTGCACAAACCTGCGAAGCGATTCAATGGTGCGTGCGAAGTTCCCAATCCGCACTGGGCCCGCGTGGGAACTATGGCACAAGCCCTCTTGTTCTGAGAGGAGACCTGTGCCCAGCAGTGGGACGTATATAGGCTGGGATGATCTCATAAGTACCTAACTTAAAATATTCATGCGACCTGATGGCACTCAGTAACTAAGAAACAGCACCAACACAGATGAAAAACGGCACTCCGTTTTACTTTCAGGTACCTACAGTGTGTTACCGACAGCCTGCCTTTTTTTAAGGGAGGTTAAAGTAACGTATTTCTGTAACTTAACCGTGATATTAATTTAATTAAAAAACTAATTTACAGACTTTGTTAACTTTCTAAAAAATTATAATTGCCAGCAATGTATAGCAAAGTAAATTGACAAGTAATTTTTTTTTTATGCGACTGGTTGGCAAACGAGCAAGTGGGTCTCCTGATGGTAAGAGATCACCACCGCCCATAAACATCTGCAACACCACGGGTATTGCAGATGCGTTGACAACCTAAAGGCCCAAGATGGGATACCTCAAGTCCTCAAGTGCCAGTAATTTCACCGGCTGTCTTACTCTCCACGCCGAAACACAACAGTGCAAGCACTGCTGCTTCACGGCAGGATTAGCGAGCAAGATGGTGGTAGCAATCCGGGCGGACCTTGCACAAGGTCCTACCACCTGCAAAATAATGTTAATAACAGCCCACAGATACTTTGATTATTACTCGTTTTTAATTTTAGTTTATTAATTAAATTAATCGCCTACTGTATTTAACTTAAAACTATTATAACCGTAAACAGACACCTTTAAAATGTTTTGATAGGAGTCTCTCCAATTACTGTAATAGTAGAAGATAATTCACGAAAGGTGCCATTAATTTTGAATGTCCATCCATTTTGTCGAACTAATAACTTGATTAATGGGATAATGGGGCACGTTAACCCCGGTGTGACCCAGTTTGGGGGCACAACAGCTTCCTATCCAATGTCTCGGACATCTGTTACTAATAGTACTGTCAACATAACAACAAAACCGCGCCTTAAGGGAGTTAAGTATCACCCGAACTTTAATTAAACTTTCTTATCTAGTTCTGGTTCCAAATCACCAGCAGAATACACTCACGATATTTAATAACCTTGTACAACATCCCTACTAATATTATAAATGCGAAAGTAACTCTGTCTGTCTGTCTGTCTGTCTGTTACCCTTTCACGTCAAAACCACTGAACCGATTTTGATGAAATTTGGTATATAGGTAGTTTGAACCCCAAGGATCAACATAGGATACCTTTTATTCCGGTAGAGGGCGCCACCGCGCGATAACCTAGATCCGCGCAGACGTAGTCGCGGGCATAAGCTAGTACTATATACATACTATAAGAGTCTTTACCCGACTGCCCGAAGAAGGGTTATTTACAAAATGGGTCACAAATTAAGTTCGTGTCCGAACCTATACGTAGAATGCTGACGTAGCCGGAACAGATGTTGCCGAATGAAAAATTATTATACAGCGTGTATTACATTTATAACACGCTGTAAATCAGTAGCGTGAAGTGAACATTTGTGTTACTTATCCTGAAAGTGAGAAACGTGACTTAATATGTCTTTGGATGCATGACCTCGCGTTTGTCATTCTCGTCATTACTATATTAGTTTTTTTAGCATTTGATAGAAGGTATATATGTTTATGGACGGTGATCTCTTACCATCAGGAGGCCCACTTGCTCGTTTGCCATCCAGTTGAATAAATAAAAAAAAGGTAAACGATCTTGATATGTCTTTTTATTTAAAAACACTTTTGAAAAATAAGTCACAGCAAATAATAATATGGTAACAATTAGCAGGGACATTATAATCAATTTTCAATAAAAAGACTCGTCAAGATTGGTTACCCTTTTTCTAATGCTAAAAAAAAACGAAGTATAACTTTACATAATAACTTGTTGTGAAAAGAAAGTGTTGTGAGTGTTGTTGAATAGTTTGTGAAACCCCCGTTTAATATCTCAAAAATGTCTGAACCGATTTCAATGAAATTTATCTAAAAACCATAACCTATTGATTAAAAAATCCACATCAAAATCGGACAAACTTCTAGCGTCAATGATAACACCCCTCTTTTTGGGTCGGGGGTTAAAAAGCGTGCAAGCTACTGGCATGTGTAACAAGATTCTTATGCGGGGGCTGGATAGTTAAAGCCAGTAGGTACATACATTATGTTAGCTTATTGCGTGCGTGTTTCAAGTAGCACCTCATCAGTATCATCATCATATTTAAAAAAAACCGGCCATGAGCGTGTCGGACACGCCCAAAATTGGGTTCCGTAGCCATTACGAAAAAATTAAGTAATATTTTTCTATGGATTTTGTATTTTATACGGAATCTTCCAAGTTTAGGCATATTTTATACCTTAGGCTGCTATTTAAGAGTAAAACTACTAAATAATTCTCAAGCAAACTTAGCCGTTATAGTTTTCCTTGTATAAAAAAATGTATAAAAAATCAATAAATAGATAAATCGTCTTAGCAAACTCCTAATGGTTTTAAAAGACCTATCCAACGATACCCCACACTATAGGGTTGGTTGACCCTAAAAAAAAATTTATAATTTTTATTATACCATTTTGTCAGCATAGCTTACATATATCCGTGCAAAATTACAGCTTTCTAGCATTGATAGTCTCTGAGCAAAGCCGCGGGCGGACGGACAGACACACAGACAGACAGACATGGCGAAACTATAGGGGTTCCGTTTTTGCCATTTTGGCTCCGGAACCCTAAAAACATGGGTCAATTAACACCAATTGATCTATAGTCCCAAACTAAGCAAAGCTTGTACTATGGGTACTAGGCAACGGATAAACATACTATATATGTAAATACATACTTAAATACATATTAAACATCTAATACCCGAGAGCAAACATTCGTATCATTCATACAAATATCTGTCCCGGCCGAGAATCGAACCCGGGACCTCAAGCTTCATAGTCTCGTTCTCTAACCACTTTGCTGTCCGGTCATCATTAGCCGTAAGACGTCTGTTGGACATTAGGCCTCGCCCATCAAAAAAGCGTTGTTGCAGTGCCACGCCACTGTTGTAAAGTCTATTTTGCTATCATTATCGGCAATACCCTTCAACACGCCAAGTGCCAACATTAAGGAAATTGAACCTCAGTCAGACTTTAAAGCCGACGAATGCAGCCAGGGGGTTACTACGAAATTCGAATATCAAAGTTCGTTTAGTACCGTCCCTCTCACTCTTACATTAAATAATAAAAACGTCAGCGAGACTGCGAGATGCGAAGTTCGAATTTAGCACTTCGTAGGCCCAGAGGGGAATGCCAGCGAATCGAGTCTGTAAATAATAGAATGAACTGGAAATAACATTAAGATAGCAACATGGCGCGGACTGTTAGACATACTATAGAAAAGTTGAAAACTTGTTCAATCCTACTTATATTATAAATGTGAAAGTTTGTGAGTGAGTGAGTGAGTGAGTGAGTATGTTTGTTACTTCTTCACGCTGAAACGGCTGGACGGATTTAGATGAAATTTGGCGAAAAGTTACTTTATAACCTGGATTAAAACAAAGGATACTTTTTATCCCGATATTCTCACGGGATAGGGATAAAATCTTGAAATAACAACCGCTGGGCTTAGAGTCATGAAATTTGGTATGTATATAGCTGGACATCTGAAATAACACATTGGCTACTTTTTATCCCAACATTCCTACGGGATAGGGATAAAATCTCGAAATAACAACCGCTAGGTTTCGAGTCATGATATTTGGCATGGTTGTTATAATATAACGTCAATGAAAACCACGATGTAATTTTAGGGAATTCCCACGAGAATTTAATAAAATCCCGGAATTTCTAGTCAACTGCTGTATCTAATGATTTACGCGTGCGAAGCCGCGGGTAAACGCTAGTACCTTCATAATCCTACGTTATAGCAACGAGCCAGGCAAAAATATATTCTTTGTATCGAAAAGCATGAAACTATGCCCACTAGCACGTTTCCTAACCAACCGTCGCCGTCGCGTATCATGTATGTGTTTGACATTTCGTTTGATACTCCGTCTGATACGATCCTATTACCATCATGGCATGATACGGTGTAATGAGTAGAGACCTTTAATATTATAAACGCGAAAGTTTGTGCGAGAGCGTGTGTTTATTATGACTCCTTTGCGCTAAAGGGCGTTTTCAAAGAAAAAAGTTTAAGTACACTTTTCTTTAAAAATGTATTACGTCACAAAACTGTCATTATTTTTTGGGTAATTTTTTTTAACTATCTGAATCAATTATGCTCTTGATTCTGAGTAGGAGAAACCATATTTTTTTCAAAAGTTAAAAAGAAGAAAAGGTAAACCTACACATTTTTGTGAAAATACCCTAAAACGGCTGGACGGATTAGAATGATACGCAGATAGGTCTGAAAACATATAGGCTTCTTTTTATCCCGATAATCCCACGGGATCGGGATAAAATCTCAAAATCCGGACCTGGGTTTAAAACACTGATTATTTAAGGTCGTTTATTTTATAAACATACCAACACGGAAATAGCATTTATTTTTCGCACAGTTTAATTGGTATCACGGGACGAACGGCGTATCTATATCAGTCTTTCTACTACATCCCGCAGTATGGCATCCAAATCCCCGATCACTGGACATGAAACTTGGCGCGGGTGTTTGAATGCAACGGTAATGAATGTACAACGTAATTTTTGGGGATTCCTTCGGGAATTGTTAAAATACCGGAATTTCAATTGTCAAGATTTCATATTTCTAAGACTATAATTTGATTCGTTCTCTGTATTCTGTTTGGAAAAAGAAAAACACTGCTATTAATTAATTTACTAAAAATGTTTTTAAGATGTGCTTATTCTAAAATGGCATAACTCCAAAACTACCACACAATAATTACTTTTGTCTAGTCTCTTAAAAAAAAGATCACGTAAATCTGACGTAGACGTTGCATAGAGACGTTGTCAAAATTATGACAGCTCCTTTTTCTAGTGGAAAAGGCAAAGTAAACATATCTATTCTGTGGTAGTGTTGGCAAATTCAAACATATTTTTTTCAATTTTAGTATTTTTTTAAATATGGAGAAATCAATTATCTGTATAAATAAAAATGAATCGTAAAATGTGTTGCTAAGCGCAAATCTCGGGAACGGCTGGACCGATTTAGCTAACTATTTTTCAGTTGTGTTCGTTATTGTGAGGAGAAGGTTTTTATGGAAGAAAATTTAGAAAAATTACAACGGGGGTGAAGCCGCGGGCAAGAGCTAGTAATAAATATTTTCCCATGTCCAGGAGGCAAAACTCTTTCGATTCCTGTAGTAATTTACAGGTATTAAAAAAAAATGACAATTCAATAGCCGGTTCCGATCGCTAACGCGTGCGAAGCCGCGGGTAAATTCTAGTAGGTATTGTTAATGCCAATTATTTCAAAAGATTTTGCGGCCTGGAAACAACGTCTTTTAAGCTAGGTCCACACGCGGCCTAAATTTAAATCGGGTAAATAAAGATATTCTTAATTTTACAACTCAATATTAAAAACGCTTTTTGAAATCAACCCTCGCAATGGACAGCCGGCCAAATTTGCCCAAAGTTACCTCTCCGTCATCTGTCAGTTTGAAAATGAGGCCCTTTGTATTCCAAAAGGTCTAAACACTCAAGGTAACCGTATCAAACTACGCTTGCTCCTCGCTTTTCATCAAAAGCTAAAGGGAAGATCGATATCTTTTAGTGATGTAACGTATGTATACTCATTCAATTGCGCATATTATTTCATTAGTTGATATCTTCGAGATAACTGAGACCTCTATTCTTGTTCTATAATACTTACCTCTAACAAAAATTAGCATATAATATAAAATAATTTAATTGTTGCAGAACATTAACAAAGAACATTAACATAGTTATAATATTAATTTATATTTCAAATTAATTGTTTTCAGCTTTCCTGTCTAGTTTCACTTGTAGGGAAGTGACTACATAACAAATCTGGAATTGTTTTCTTTTTGTTTGTTACATATAGGTACTTACCTATCAAAATTCTATGATAATAATCATTTCTTTCTTTGTAATAGCTGTCTGCTATCATAACCTTTAAGGAAACTATAGGTCTAGATTGTTGTTAATTTAAGTCTGCTCATAATTCTGTATAAGACTGTTGTTTCTTATCAATAAATAAATAAAAAAACATGGGTGCCAAAGTAATCTGAAATAAATTATTTCACGACACTACTCGAATGTGGCCAGAGATAACCTAATTCCGGTACAC
>NC_133472.1:5965048-6018655 GCF_025370935.1 Choristoneura fumiferana | reverse complement strand
CACTACCTCAGCTCGAATCCCGATTTTGCCCCCGCCTCACCGCACCGCATCGCTCGTAGCACGCACACAAGCTCGCGCGTAAATGTACGGCGCGGAAAAGTCACTCAAGTTCACGAAAAATCCAAATCCAGTAACATAACACAACTACTACTTACTGGTAACTTTTACATTATAGACGAGTATAATTATTTATAATCAGATACAATTTTACTTAGTAAATAATTACTATACGCGAAAAGTAATTACTGTATAGCCTGTATGTGTGCGTGTGTGCGCTGAATGCAAGCGACGCAGCCTACCGTCCGAAAGCCAAAGCGAGAATGGCCAGGGGCGGGAAGCAGGAGCGGCCAGCGGTAAAATGGTTTTATGTGCGGTAGTTTAGGTATCTCTGTTTTACAGGGAATACAATACATTTATTAAAAAGTGCAGCTACCATCACCTACCTTGTCATTAGTACTATTGTAATCCAAAGTTTTAAGTTGTAATTCGTAGTATTTTTGGAATATTAGCCGTTTATTTTTATATTTAGAGCCAACTTTGCGATTTTTTTCTATAGAGAAAATTTTACCGAATCGTGTTTTCGCCACTAGACGTCAGTAGAGTTAGCCCTTAACTTTGCTGTATATGAGTTTCAAAGGGATTGCTGCAGTCGTGTTGATAAATAAGAGGATCATACTAAGCAAATTGAGATACTGTAGGCCCTCAAACCAGAGTGGCGTTGGCTCCCAGGGTGGATGTTGTTTATTATCAAAATTTTCTAAAGGACGTTAGTAATGACAAGCAATAAACAGCCAGAAGTGTCGAAAAGTTCGTGTATAATAACTGCGAGGTGTGCCTAACTTTAATGTCTACACAGAAATGTGAGGCCTGTACGACCTCACGCTTCATGATGAAAGCGTCAAGATTCGGTAGAATCCACCTCACCCGCGCCAGAGCAAAGTTCTGTAAAATTCGTCCTACAGTGAACATCGCACAGAGGTAGTAGCGAAACCGCAATAAGTATAAAAACTTGTAGTTCCTACTGAACCAGACACATCACCCTGTTCGCGCAAACAACAGGCCTATCATCAAAATATAGACAGTGTCCTATTTCAAACTGGAAATTGAATAGAACGAAGCGTCAAATTGGATTTTGTACTTTGCCACCCGACCTTTGCTGGCTACTTTATAAATAACGTCTTCCCTTCTGAGGGATTAAAATTGGTTCAGAATAACTAGGCAAATTGACGACTTAATTTTAAACGAGGAAATATTTTGACGGGTCCTGCTTGATATTTTTAGAATAGGAAATTTCCTTTACTATCGTCTCCACCCGGATATGGTATATATTCTACCCGCGGAATGTTTGACCGCGAATCAGGTACTCGGAAAATATTTTGCGTACACACTTTTCGTACACGACATGTATAACTAAAAATTGCATAATACTTGAAAACGTAGTAAACAGTTGTCATAATCGTAATTGCATATAAACGAATAGTATAATAGTAATTTTGAATGATATTTAAAACGTATAATATTTTGTATAACGAATGAGACTATTCATTTAAGTCGAAGGAATTTATTTATTTTCGTTATTCCGCTTCGAGGAGCTGCTATTTCACACCATTGAGGTGTTTCGCGCTTTAAGAGCGTTTATATGTAGCTGGCAACGTTGCATTTTTGTTAGTTTTTCTCGATTATTCCATAAAAATTGAATGAAAATTCAAAATGTGGTCTGATAGAACTGTTCTTAATATAAAAGTTAATGAGTCTACTCCAATAATTATGCGTGATAGACTTTTATTTTCTTTAAAAACCGTTAATAAACATTTGTTCGGTTAATTGGTGTCAAAGTGTCCCATGATATTTTTTATTTTATTTTAAATCTATTCTGTTCCGTTAAATCTCTCTCTCTTTTTCTCTCAAAAACGAGCGATAAAGCTCTTCGAGACACAACCGCGCGAACTTACTCATACATCTAACAAATACATAAAGCGAACGCTTCGCACATTGAATTTCATGAGCCGAAATGAATAATTTAATACATCGTTTAAATTTAATCGCCTCCGCATGTTTTACAGGCAGGGCATCAACGTCATACCTGTCAACGTAAACGTCACGCGTGGGAATTGATGAAACCGAAATTAAAAGGGGAATTTGCGACATTGCGACCTCATCATCATCATGATCATCATCATCATCATGATCATCATCATCATACCTCAGTGGGAGGTCGAGTAAAAAACGAAATGGAAACTAAAATCCTATCCTATCTTATTTTGTCCATCGACATCTATGTATAATGTATATATGTCGGCGGCCGATCGTAAAATCCGCCAGATCAAGTAATTCCTAGGCATATCGTGAAATGGCGCCATTTCATGAATTGGCTAAAGGACATCCGCCATATCGTTTAAAACTCACCGTTTAATGATTTGCCTAGTGACGTTTAGGCAGATCATGAAACTCCTAGGCATATCGTGAAACGGCGCCATATCGGTTCTGGCACTTCGACGGCCGCTCCCGCGGTACGCTCGCTTCGCTCGCGCGATTCGCGCGTTGTGGTCACTATACTTACTAACCGCTTTCGCTTTGCTTGTCGTACCTAGATTATTCTTTTTTTCGGCATATTACCATGTGCCTGGTATAGAGCTAGGAATATAGACGACGACGACGATCGATCTGCCGTATTGCTTCTCAGGCACATCGTGATATGCCTGGCCAACTTTTAGCCAATTCATAAAATGGCGCCATTTCACGAAATGCCTAAGAATTTCGTGATCTGGCGTATTTTACAATCGGCCGCCGACATATACACTGCATGTTTCAAAAACTGGTTCACAGCGCAGTGGTTTAAGTGGTAGTTGGTGACTTTTGCTTGTCGCCCGACGGTTTCACTAAGTTTGTTGACGTCCGTGACAGGGGTTGTGTCAAAGTAATATTGATGATTGATGCGCCGCGGGTTTTGTTCCAAACAGCCAGTCTAGTGCCGTAAGGTACATAGATGTCGATTATTGTATCCTATTCCCAGCTAATATTATAAATATAATTCTAATTTGACATTGTACAGTTGATGTACAGACAAACAAATTAATCCCTAGGTCACGACAGAACCCTATCACAATGACATTTTACGTCATTCGATTAACATTGTTGTAGGCAAATAAAATACTATGATAAAGTTCCATGGTGTCCCAGGAATCAAATCAGGTGAATGTGCACAAGCTGTGCGATACTTGTCATCTCATAAGCCGTGGTGGCCTAGTGGTTTGACCTATCGCCTCTCAAGCAGAGGGTCGTGGGTTCGAACCCCGGCTCGCACCTCTGAGTTTTTCGAAATTCATGTGCGGAATTACATTTGAAATTTACCACGAGCTTTGCGGTGAAGGAAAACATCGTGAGGAAACCTGCACAAACCTGCGAAGCGATTCAATGGTGCGTGCGAAGTTCCCAATCCGCACTGGGCCCGCGTGGGAACTATGGCACAAGCCCTCTTGTTCTGAGAGGAGACCTGTGCCCAGCAGTGGGACGTATATAGGCTGGGATGATCTCATAAGTACCTAACTTAAAATATTCAAGCGACCTGATGGCACTCAGTAACTAAGAAACAGCACCAACACAGATGAAAAACGGCACTCCGTTTTACTTTCAGGTACCTACAGTGTGTTACCGACAGCCAACTTTTTTTTAAGGGAGGTTAAAGTAACGTATTTCTGTAACTTAACCGTGATATTAATTTAATTAAAAAACTAATTTTCAGACTTTGTTAACTTTCTAACAAAATTATAATTGCCAGCAATGTACAGCAAAGTAAATTGACAAGTAAATGTTAATGACAGCCCACAGATACTTTGATTATTACTCGTTTTGAATTTTAGTTTATTAATTAAATTAATCGCCTACTGTATATTAACTTAAAACCATTATAACCGTAAACAGACACCTTTCAAATGTTTTGATAGGAGTCTCTCCAATTACTGTAATAGTAGAAGATAATTCACGAAAGGTGCCATTAATTTTGAATGTCCATCCATTTTGTCGAACTAATAACTTGATTAATGGGATAATGGGGCACGTTAACCCCGGTGTGACCCAGTTTGGGGGCACAACAGCTTCCTATCCAATGTCTCGGACATCTGTTACTAATAGTACTGTCAACATAACAACAAAACCGCGCCTTAAGGGAGTTAAGTATCACCCGAACTTTAATTAAACTTTCTTATCTAGTTCTGGTTCCAAATCACCAGTAGAATACACTCACGATATTTAATAACCTTGTACAACATACGATATTTAATTGTGAGCCCGAACAGATGTTGCCGAATGAAAAATTATTATACAGCGTGTATTATATTTATAACACCCTGTATACCAGTAGCGTGAAGTGAACATTTCCGTTACTTATCCTGAAAGTGAGAAACGTGACTTAATATGTCTTTGGATGCATGACCTCGCGTTTGTCATTCTCGTCATTACTATATTTAGTTTTTTTAGCATTTGATAGAAGGTATATATGTTTATGGACGGTGGTGATCTCTTACCATCAGGAGACCCACTTGCTCGTTTGCCATCCAGTTGAATAAATAAAAAAAAGGTAAACGATCTTGATATGTCTTTTTATTTAAAAACACTTTTGAAAAATAAGTCACAGCAAATAATAATATGGTAACAATTAGCAGGGACATTATAATCAATTTTCAATAAAAAGACTCGTCAAGATTGGTTACCCTTTTTCTAATGCTAAAAAAACGAAGAATAACTTGTTGTGAATAGAAAGTGTTGTGAGTGTTGTTGAATAGTTTGTGAAACCCCCGTTTAATATCTCAAAAATGTCTGAACCGATTTCAATGAAATTTATCTAAAAACCATAACCTATTGATTAAAAAATCCACATCAAAATCGGACAAACTTCTAGCGTCAATGATAACACCCCTCTTTTTGGGTCGAGGGTTAAAAAGCGTGCAAGCTACTGGCATGTGTAACAAGATTCTTATGCGGGGGCTGGAAAGTTAAAGCCAGTAGGTACATACATTATGTTAGCTCGCGTGCGTGTCTACTCGAAGACGAGCTTCGAGCTAGTGTTTCAAGTAGCACCTCATCAGTATCATCATCATATTAAAAAAAAACCGGCCATGAGCGTGTCGGACACGCCCAAAATTGGGTTCCGTAGCCATTACGAAAAAATTAAGTAATATTTTTCTATGGATTTCGTATTTTATACGGAATCTTCCAAGTTTAGGTATATTTTATAACTTAGGCTGCTATTTAAGAGTAAAACTACTAAATAATTCTCAAGCAAACTTAGCCGTAATAGTTTTCCTTGATAGTTCGATATATATAAAAAATCAATAAATAGCAAACTCCTAATGGTTTTAAAAGACCTATCCAACGATACCCTACACTATAGGGTTGGTTGAAAAAAAAAACATCCCCACTTTACGTCTATGGGAGGTACACTAAAAAAAATTATTAAATTTTTTATTATTATACCATTTTGTCAGCATAGCTTACATATATCCGTGCAAAATTACAGCTTTCTAGCATTGATAGTCCCTGAGAAAAGCCGCGCGGACGGACGGACAGACAGACAGACAGACATGGCGAAACTATAAGGGTTCCGTTTTTGCCATTTTGGCTCCGGAACCCTAAAAACATGGGTCAATTAACACCAATTGATCTATAGTCCCAAACTAAGCAAAGCTGTACTATGGATACTAGGCAACGGATAAACATACTATATAGATAAATACATACTTATATATATTAAACATCCAAGACCCGAGAGCAAACATTCGTATCATTCATACAAATATCTGTCCCGGCCGACAATCGAACCCGGGACCTCAAGCTTCATAGTCTGGTTCTCTAACCACTTGGTTGTCCGGTCATCATTAGCCGTAAGACGTCTGTTGGACATAGGCCTCCCCCATCAAAAAGCGTTGTTGCAGTGCCACGCCACTGTTGTAAAGTCTATTTTGCTATCATTATCGGCAATACCCTTCAACACGCCAAGTGCCAACATTAAGGAAATTGAACCTCAGTCAGACTTTAAAGCCGACGAATGCAGCCAGGGGGTTACTACGAAACTCGAATATCAAAGTTCGTTTAGTACCGTCCCTCTCACTCTTACATTAAATAATAAAATCGTCAGCGAGACTGCGAGATGCGAAGTTCGAATTTAGCACTTCGTAGGCCCAGAGGGGAATGCCAGCGAATCGAGTCTGTAAATAATAGAATGAACTGGAAATAACATTAAGATAGCAACATGGCGCGGACTGTTAGGCATTCTATAGAGAAGTTGAAAACTTGTTCAATACTTATAAATGTGAAATCCTGAGTGAGTTGAGTAGCAACGTGCCACGGCAAAATATATTCTTTGTATCGAAAAACATGATACTTTTTATCCCGATATTCTCACGATTTCTTATAACAACCGCTGGGCTTAGAGTCATGAAATTTGTATGTATAGCTGGACATCTTAACACATTGGCTACTTTTTATCCCGACATTCCCGAAATCTCGAAACAACAACCGCTATTACCATCATGGCATGATACGTTGTTGTATGTTGTTGTTTTTCCCACGAGAATTTAATAAAATCCCGGAATTTCTAGTCAACTGCTGTATCTAATGATTTACGCGTGCGAAGCCGCGGGTAAACGCTAGTACTTTCATAATCCTACGTTATAGCAACGAGCCAGGCAAAAATATTATTTGTATCGAAAAGCGAAACTATGCCCACTAGCACGGTAATCGCCGTGGTATGTGTTTGACATTTCGTTTGATACTCCGTCTGATACGATCCTATTACCATCATGGCATGATACGTTGTAATGAGTAGTTTCTAGTGGAAAAGGCAAAGTAAACATATCTATTCTGTGGTAGTGTTGGCAAATTCAAACATATTTTTTCAATTTTTTGTATTTTTTATAAATATGGAGAAATCAATTATCTGTATAAATAAAAATGAATCGTAAAATGTGTTGCTATGCGCAAAACTCGGGAACGGCTGGAAGCTAAATCGCTTACTATTTTTTAGTTGTGTTCGTTATTGTCAGGAGGTTTTTATGGAAGAAAATTTAGAAAAATTACAACGGGGGTGAAGCCGCGGGCAACAGCTAGTAATAAATATTTTCCCATGTCCAGGAGGCAAAACTCTTTCGATTCCTGTAGTAATTTACAGGTATTAAAAAAAATTGTCAATTCAATAGCCGGTTCCGATCGCTAACGCGTGCGAAGCCGCCGGTAAATTCTAGTAGGTATTGTTAATGCCAATTATTTCAAAAGATTTTGCGGCCTGGAAACAACGTCTTTTAAGCTAGGTCCACACGCGGCCTAAATTTAAATCGGGTAAATAAAGATATTCTTAATTTTACAACTCAATATTAAAAACGCTTTTTGAAATCAACCCTCGCAATGGACAGCCGGCCAAATTTGCCCAAAGTTACCTCTCCGTCATCTGTCAGTTTGACAATGAGGCCCTTTGTATTCCGAAGGTCTAAACACTCAAGGTAACCGTATCAAACTACGCTTGCTCCTCGCTTTTCATCAAAAGCTAAAGGGAAGATCGATATCTTTTAGTGATGTAACGTATGTATACTCATTCAATTGCGCATATTATTTCATTAGTTGATATCTTCGAGATAACTGAGACCTCTATTTTTGTTCTATAATACTTACCTCTAACAAAAATTAGCATATAATATAAAATAATTTAATTGTTGCAGAACATTAACAAAGAACATTAACATAGTTATAATATTAATTTATATTTCAAATTAATTGTTTTCAGCTTTCCTGTCTAGTTTCACTTGCAGGGAAGTGACTACATAACAAATCTGGACTTGTTTTCTTTTTATGTTTGTTACATATAGGTACCTATCAAAATTCTATGATAATAATCATTTCTTTCTTTGTAATAGCTGTCTGCTATCATAAACCTTTAAGGAAACTATAGGTCTAGATTGTGTTAATTTAAGTCTGCTCATAATTCTGTATAAGACTGTTTGTTTCTTATCAATAAATAAATAAAAAAAACATGTTGCCAAAATAATCTGAAATAAATTAATTTTTCACGACACTACTCGAATGTGGCCAGAGATAACCTAATTCCGGTACACAAAACTGCCTATATATGTACATTTAACAGCTGACTCATTGACTGATTCATATTCGCATAATTGCGCAAATTGTTTCATTAGTTGATATCTACGAGATAACTGAGACCTCCATTTTTGTTATATAATACATAATACTTACCTCTAACAAAAATTCGCATATACATAATTTATAATAATTTAACTGTTGCAGAACATGGGTTGCCAAAATAATAAGAAATAAATTACTTTTTCACGACACTGCTCGAATATGTGGCTATAGATAACCTAAATTCATGACTTATAGAGGTGATTTTTTTTTCTTAAACTTTCGCCTTTACAACAATGTACTATTATTTCAAGTCTAATATTACTTAACGTATCCGAAAATAAAATAAAAACATAAAAAACTAATACCTACTTATAGTTTCATAAAGAAACCTATCCAAAAATATACCCTACACTTTAGAAGGTTTAGAAGAGAAAAAAGATCAATAATCATAAATTACGGGTAATTTACGTATAGGGGAAACAAGAAATATTTTATATTTTGCTCAAAATTAGTTAACCGCTTTATCAATGTAGTTAACTTACACAATTATGCAAAATTACAGATTTCTATCTACCAGTCTCTGAGCCAAGCCGCGGACGGACGGATGGACATGGCAACCCTAAAGAACTTGTAAAAACCCTATTTTAGCATTCGAATTGGTTATGTTGGAGTTGCATATTCGCAGTTTCATTCGGCACATCACTAATATCTATGCAAGAGCACGTGCCGTGCGTGCGATAACGTCCCCTGGGATCGCTGTACGAGTAAAAAGAAAATTTTTAGCCAAACTCAATTTCGTCACTACTTTGAAAAACATCGTATCTAAAATATTATGAACTAAAGTGAATCTTAAACTACGTGCAGTAAAGTTCACTTAGTGACGCACAGTGTAGGGTTAATTGTTTTATCGTTAGCCCTGGATTAGGGGTGATAATTCCATACATTTCCGGGGCAGATATTTGTATGAAAAATATGAATGTTTATTCTCGGGTCTTGGATGTTTAATATGTATTTTAGTATGTATTTTTCTATATAAGTACAAGCTTTGCTTAGTTTGGGACTACGTCAATTTGGTGTCAAGTGTCCCATGATATTTATTCATTTCTTTTATTTTGACACCACATATTCCCCTCCCCCGGTGCAAAATAATACATTGTGTGTGAAGGGCGGTAAATAAGGATTTAAGTCGAAGACTGACGGCTTTGATTTGATGTTTGTGATTTCAGACCTCCCGTGTGACACTAGAGCATAAAAAGTCATTTCATGTCGCCTAGATCCAGCATAAATACGAACTTTACGAACAAAAGAAGTGAAAATAATTTTATTTAAAAACGGAAAACACAAAGGCGCATATTACAGCCATAGTATAAAGCCAAGTTATATGTTAAAAAAAATGCAATCTCATTATTCATCATCATCATCAACATCATGTCAGCCGAAAGACGTCCACTGCTGGACATAGGCCTCCCCCAAGGCTCTCCACTCAGACCGGTCTTGTGCTTTTCGCATCCACCGCGATCCCGCGATCTTAACCAGGTCGTCGCTCCATCTTGTTGGAGGCCTACCGACAGCTCGTCTCCCGGTCCGCGGACGCCATTCGAGAACCTTTTGACCCCATCGGCCATCAGTCCTGCGAGCAATGTGCCCCGCCCATTGCCACTCCAGTTTCGCAATTCTTCGAGCTATGTCGGTAACCTTAGTTCTACTGCGGATATCATCATCTCTCATTATTATTCGTTATTAATAATATTCGTAATTTTTTGTTTGATTTACAAAAGAAAAAATACGCGTCCAGTATTTAATGTTCATCTAACTGACGAACTATTTACAATCTTTTATGGACTTAAAATAATATTCGTGAGTTTATCTGTAGTAAACACACACAAACAAACATCACGCCTGTATTCCCAAATGGGGTAGGCAGTGAACACGAAACGTTACCGCTTCGGAGCCACTTTTAGCAATTTTAGGTTTTAAGTTTGACAAAAACGGTACAATAGTGACAGGTTGCTAGCCTCTAGTATCTGTAGTATGTTTTTATTTATAAACTTTCAACTTGTTGCTTGTCTCTGAACCTTTCGTTTAGGGTTGGGTAGGCACGTGTTCCAAATCAGCGGGGCCTGCCAATTACACCGTGGTCTAGGAAACGAGGCTTGCCTACGTACCCGTGTATAATACAAATTATAATATGCCACTGGAGATGACGTGACAGGGTCGGCATTTGCTGTCTCGTTCCGACAGTGCCGGGAGGTAAGGGACGCCCGCGCCGACAAACGAAGAGGGAGCGTTGAAGATATAGCTATATCGACGATTTGTTTAGGTTTGTGGTTGAAATGGTTGTTTACTTGTTTTCAATGTTGTTAAAAAGTAACTAGAACATTAATGTCTTCCTAGTTTGCGTGTATTCCTTCACACAAAAACGGCTTAATGGATTTGTACCTACGCATTTTGATAGATAGATATCTATGTAATAGGTATTATGTACATAGATAGCAAGACCTCGAGACTAATGCACCTATTTATGTCGATATTCCCACGGGATGGAAATGTTACGGTTGCAACGAAATGGGATGTTAACCACAATTTCCATAAACTAGGATTTCGAATTGGAAGTTAAAAGTTAAAATCTCTTTTCAATACAGTGTGTTAGTTTGAATTTGTGATTTTTTTCATTTGACAATGACTGTGAAGTTATATTTCGTATGGAAAAAAACAACCAAGAGCGTGTCGGACACGCCCAAAATAGGGTTCCGTACTCATTACGAAAAATAGTAATATTTTTCTAAAGATTTCGTATTTTATACGGAATCTTCCAAGTTTAGGTATATTTTATACCTTAGGCTGCTATTTACTCATAAACTACTAATAATTCTCAAGCAAACTTAGCCGTTATAGTTTCCCTTGAAAGTTTGATATACTTAAAGGTACTACCATCCTGATTTTTTTTTTTAAATTTCCACCCACCGGTTTAGATTTTAGAGGGGGGGGACGCTCGATTTTAATGAAAATTTGCACTTTAAAGTTGAATATTTCACAAACAAATCACTGAATCGAAAAATTGTTTTAGCAATCACCCCGTAATGGTTTTAAAAGACCTATCCAACGATACCCCACACAATAGGGTTGGATGAGAAAAAAAAATCACCCCCACTTTACGTCGATGGGAGGTACCCTAAAAATATTTTTATTTTTTAATTTTTAATTGTACCATTTTGTCGGCATAGTTTACTTATATATCCGTGCAAAATTACAGCGTTCTAGCATTAATAGTCCCTGAGCAAAGCCGCGGACGGACAGACAGACAGACAGACAGACATGGTGAAACTATAAGGGTTCCGTTTTTGCCAGTTCGGCTCCGGAACCCTAAAAACGATTCTGCCAAAAAGTAAAGAACCCGACATTTTCTATCCAAGACACGGTGTATAAAAATAAATTCTGAGTAATGAAACTATGATGAATTAAAAATGAAAAATAAATCTTGCAAGCATTTGCCAGTAAAGGTTAGTTGATTGATGTGCACCTCCACAAATCGATCACTAATTCACGTGCAATTTTCGTGAATGCCCACGGGAATTCTATAAACTCTCGGTATTTCAATTCAATCAGACCTAATGGATCAAGTGCACGCCGTATATTTTTGTTATAACCGCAAACTTTAAGGCGAAGGCTAGACGTATAATAAATATTGTGGTCTACATATATTTATGACATATTGATTGTGGTATTTAATGATCGTGTAGTTTAGCGTATATTGACGAATATGTGTATTTATGGAGTAAGAAATGTAAAAGTGAAAACCAACAGTACGAATCATATTGATGGATCGCAGTATATTGCACGTAGATAATCCGATCCCGGGATTCCGGGATTCATCCATACTATAAATCCCGGGATTGAATGTACTAATTGCACGTCTAGCCTTTCTCTCAGGTTGGTCAGTAGGGGTCCTAATAAAGACACTTTCATGTGTTGTTTTTATTAAAAAATAAGACCATTCCATTAATTACATGATTATTACGCAGTGGGTAAGTGTACGCAACTTACACTTACCCCACATGACTATCATACATCGGTTCGCTCTCATGTTATATTAATGCATAGTCAAAGGCCTAAATATACAACGTTACCAAAACATCAAAAATATACACCTTTATGCTGCTAATCATACGGTCGATTTCTGCTCTCAACTATACACAATATTTATATTACTGCTCGAAAAATATGCTGCTAAATAAATATGACAATTCATGCTGGGGCACGGTGGACGGACGCCCTTAAGAGGGTCGCTGGCGGCTGATAGATGCGAGGGGCTGAAGATAGAGTGTTGTGGTGCGCCACGGAAGAGGCCTATGCCCCGAGTACTGCCTTTTCGCAACGTAACGTTTGGCAACCTGTTTCATTTCGCAACTTTTCATTTCGCAAACTCTAACCCCCTTATTCATAAACGACAATCAAACCTATTTTAGTTAAAATGCCGCTAAAATTCGTTTGTCCTTATCTGTCACTTCGACATTTGTATTTGTTAGAAAGGGACAAAGCATTTGTTAGTTAACATAGGCTTGTTAAGTTTTATGAATAAGGGGGTAAAACTGTAAACATTTCAGGATTTATTTCAGGGCCATCGTGTAGAACCCTTTGGGTTAGGTTAGGTTAGTTTTATAAGAATCCTGAAATATTTACAGTTTCAGAAATATTAAACAGTTGGGAGATGAAAAGTTGCGAAATGAAACAGGTTGCCAAACGTTATTCGCCGAAACATTAGTAAACCCTATGTCCAGCAGTGGACTGCTGTGGGCTTATTACAATATCGCTTCACAACCAGAACTAACTTCATGGTTCCTTTTGTTGATGTATAAAAAATACACGCTGTATAATCTGAATTAATGGGTACAATTAAGATCCTATCTTTCTAATAACTAGTTTCATCATCATCATCATGTCAGCCGAAAGACGTCCACTGCTGGACATAGGCCTCCCCCAAGGCTCTCCACTCAGACCGGTCTTGTGCTTTCCGCATCCACCGCAACAACTAGTTTATATACGCAGTAATAAATTTGATTATTACTAGCACTGACAAGTTTAGTCGTTTGTAGGTAGGTATATTTTATTGGTAATTTAGTGGCTTTATACGGCATGGTTGAATGAATTATTATGAGATTCATACACATAATACTGACATGATTTACATATTAATAACTTTCCAGTCTATTGTAGTACATATTTTACCTGTGTATCAACGAATATTAATTATACCGAGGCGTAATTTCAAAGCCATTAAAGGTCTCTACCCACTACACCGTATCATGCCATGACCGTAATAGGAACGTGTCAGACAAATAATCTTTTCCACTTCTCATGCTCGTAAAGCTAGTTGCAGGATCTAGGTGACATATAATGACTTTTTATAGTGCACAAAGTAAAAAAACTTCCTCTAAGATCAAGGTAATCAGGTGTCAACAGCTACAAACAAAAAAGCTTCTACATATTTTTTTAATATTTTTTAATTTATATGAAACTAAAAATCAATCAAATCAATCAAAATAAATCAATAAAACTAAAATATATAATTATATAATAATGCAACAAAAATAAAAGGTAAATAGAAAGTGGACAATTGTTTCCACTGTTGCTATTTCAGTTACTCGCAATCTAAGTGAAAATCAGTGTAAAACTAGATCATTTAACCCATTTTCCCCTCGACGTAAAATGGCTCGTTTTATGCTCTTAATTGTTGTACAATCCTACTATGTATCGAAATAGCACGTTTCCTGAGCAACCGTCGCCGCCGCGTGTCATGTATGCGCTTGACATTCCGTTCCGGTGATAGCATAATACGGTATAGTGGGTAGAGACCTTAATACTAAAAAATCTTGGCTTAGCCAGCCTCCAAGTGAACGACCTTATTTTATTATTCATCTAAATATTTATCAACGCAGCAAAAGAAAAACAAAAAGTAACACTTGCCTGTAGTCTTAACTGTCTTGAAATTAAGACTCAAAGTTGCGTGACAGGATGTTTAGAGAAACATCGACAGGGAGAAAACAAAAATGTTTTCTTGACACAGAAACCGCTCGGAATCGAAACGCTGTCAATATAAAAGAGTTTCGTTGACACTTATTATAAAGAGTAAATATACATTTTATAATAAACAGGGTAAAAGTGAAATAGCCACCCTACAACTATAGGGTGTTTTACGAGCACTTCAACCGCTATTCAGTTAACTGTCGCTTATACTGAAGAATGAAGTCAGGTAGAATGGAAGGTTTTTTATAAAACGACACGATGTGCATGCGGTACAATTAAAATTCATTATAATTTCTTGCTTACGACCTCTCATTTCCGTTATCCGAGATCATTAGCGATATTGCATAAATTTCTTGCTTACGGTCTCTCATTTCCAATATCCGAGATCATTAGCGATATTGCATAAATTTCTTGCTTACGGTCTCTCATTTCAAATATCCGAGATCATTAGCGATATTGCATAAATTTCTTGTTTACGATCTCTCATTTCCAATATCCGAGATCATTAGCGATATTGCATAAATTTCTTGCTTACGGTCTCTCATTTCCGATATCCGAGATCATTAGCGATATTGCATAAATTTCTTGTTTACGGTCTCTCATTTCCAATATCCGAGATCATTAGCGATATTGCATAAATTTCTTGTTTACGATCTCTCATTTCCAATATCCGAGATCATTAGCGATATTGCATAAATTTCTTGCTTACGGTCTCTCATTTCCGATATCCGAAATCATTAGCGATATTGCATAAATTTCTTGCTTACGGTCTCTCATTTCCGATATCCGAGATTATTAGCGATGTTGTATAAATTTTAAGTTTGAAAATGTATTGCAAAAAAACTAACGCCTCGTTATTTTTTGTGTTTATACCAAAAATACACTGTATGTATTAATACTTTATTTACCGAGCTGTTTCTTTTTTTTACGCGTTCAGACTGATGCTGGGTTTGCTGTGAGTATTACATTTATTTCAATACTAGCTTTTGCTAGGAATTCGGTTATCGCGCGCTGTTCCCTCGGGAACTGCATTTTTCCGGGATAAAAAGTAGCCTATGTCACTCACGGGCCCATAAACTATCTCTATGCCAAAAATCACGCCGATCTGTCGCTCCGTTTCGACAAACATACAAACACACACACTTTCGCATTTATAATATTAAATATGGATTTACTTACTGATATAAAAGTAAAAAAACAGCACAACACCTACATTATGCTTGTGAACAGTACAGAACTACAGTCGAACTAAAACAGCGACTCCTCAGTATCAGAATAATTTTTAATTCTTTTCGTTGTCTTGTTTTGTCCCTGAAAAAAGGTTACGGAATATTTTTTTTTGTATGGAACATATTGGCATTTTTAATTTTTCTCTAGTTAGGTAAATATTAGATGATATTAGTTAGGTACCTACGAAGCAGACAAAAAATGGCACCATAATTTAAGAAGAAGTATAAATTTTCGTCACGGATTGTTCAGAAACAAAGACAGCGAAATGAATTATGTCCACGAAATAAAATTAGGAAACTTGAGCAGAAAGTTTAACAAAAACTTAACGACTACATATCTATATAAACTTTTCTAATGCAACCTCAGCGTGATAATCTCTAGGATTAGATAGGGGTTTAAAGAAGCGGCCACACTACTGCTTAAAAAACGGTGACGGTACGGAATCGCAGTGACGCATCATATGCACACCGTTTTTATTGCGTGCTCTCCGTACCGCTGCTTAAAATACGCAAACACTGCGCAATTGCAGTGACGTAGGTACCGTAAACGTCAGGACTTTACCACATGCTCTCAAACAACAGTCGTGACGTTTACGTCACTGCGATTCCGTACCATCACCGTGTTTTAGGCAGCGGTGTGGCCGCTCCTTTACTTTTTTACTTCAGTACATAGCTAATAATCTGGAATATCATGTAGACTACTTTTTATCCTAAAATTCCCACAGGATCGTAATAATGCTACGTAACAAGCAAGGCCTAATCTATTATGCATGTGAAGAAGAGAAGTGGTGCATTATGTTTAGGTCGTATAATTTTGTATAATGAGAAAACGGGGACATTTTTTTAAACGATCGGAATCGATTGTGCTCTTGATTCTGAGTAGTAAAAACCGTAGTTTTTCCAAAATTTTAAAAAAAGGAAAGGGTACACTTAATTTTTTAAACGGCCATTTATTTATTTCTATGACGTATGTACCTATGTATGCCGTGGTGGCCGAGTGGTTTGACCTATGGCCTCTCAAGCAGAGGATCGTGGGTTCAAACCCCGGCTCGCACCTCTGAGTTTTTCGAAATTCAAGTGCGGAATTACATTTGAAATTTACCACGAGCTTTACGGTGAAGGAAAACATCGTAAGGAAACCTGCACAAACCCGCGAAGCAATTCAATGGTGTGTGTAAAGTTCCCAATCCGCACTGGGCCCGCGTGGGAACTACTGCCCAAGCCCTCTCATTCTGAGGGGAGGCCTGTGCCCTGCAGTGGGACGTTTATAGGCTGGGATGAATGTACCTATGTATGCAGGGATAATAATGATGATTTTATTATTGTATTAGTTTTGTGCCCCTCCAATGCCCAAGAAGTTTACGGCATGTTTACAGTCCCTTTAATCCTGTGATGAGTCCACAGACCTAACGTAACCTTTATTTTATTACACGTTGCCTTGAATTAATATCGCTGTCCTTTTCTAGGCTCAGGGGCAAGAACAAGCAGCAAGAGGAGCCCGCGCCGGAACCACGTAAGTCCTTTATTAAATGAAATCAAGGTAAACCCCAACCAACCCGAGAATACACATGCTTGCAGCTTGCATGTTTTCTTGCGAGTAACTTGCATGGTTGATGGTCCTATCTGTTTAAAGTTGAAGGAGACAATACATAGACATGGTGTCATATTTTTAATACCCTCTTTTTTGTGTCTGGCACTGGCATGAGTAACACGAGTCTTATGCGTGAGTTACATGAAGCCAGTAAACAAAGATCATGTTAGTTTGCGAGCGAGTTACTTTCTTCTCGAAGACCGGCTTCGTTTTTTTATAAATTTTAAATTATTATAAAAAAAATGTTTATACTTTTTGTTGTGACTGTTGGCACCTGATTACCTTGGTCTTAGACGAAGATTATACTTTATGCACTAGACTAGAGCATAAAAAGTCATTCTATGTCGCCTAGTTCCAGCGTAATCACGAACTTTACGAGCATGAATAGTGAAATAGTAGATTGTACAAGAGCATAAAACGAGCCATTTTACCCGAGACGTTCATATAGCCACCCGAGCTCACCCAAAGCCGGTACGGCGAGGGTGGATAGACACGTCGACGGAAAAAAATATTTAAATATAAATTGTATTTTAAAACTAATAACACTAGTTCAGATAACGATGGTCATATCTAAGTTCATGAATAGTGAGTGAGTTATAATGCATGGAGTCCTTGTTACAACAACTGGGTACCTACAACTGTGCTAATCATGTTCATGACTTGAGAAATTCACTGTAACCACTTTGTTTACTGGCTTATATAGTGTAACCCTGTCCTAATGAATTTCGCTCTACCCGGGTTGTAAGGAAATTCACTTGAAAAACAAAAAGGGATCGCGAAATTCGCGAAGTATGCTAACGAGTTCGTCTATCGCTTTAGAACGGTCTCACAAATCAAATGCGGGCTTTAATTATTGTTTCTGAGTGGGAGCGATTTCTATTTTTAGCATAGAATAAAGAAACATTATTTTGTTTCGCATCGAAGCTTTTAGTAGGTAATGGAAATGAATGATTTAAAATGTGTTATTTTTGATTTCCGTTAACTTTAAGAGAACATTCGAAGGGTCAAATGACGTTCTCAGAAACTCTCTTCAAGCTAGTGGCCTAGTTGTTACTGTTAAGATAATCAAGAATTAAGATGATTAATTATGCGCACTAAAACAGTGTAAATGTTATTAATTTATAAGATTTTTTAATGTCCGTTACCCTGTCTGAAACGTTTTTAATTGACACAAATTTAGCGAAAAGATTTAAAAAAGTGAGTTTTTCCGATATCTCTCCTTTGTGTCACGTCGATTTCACTTGTTAAGTTTGTAAATTTTATAATTTGACCTTTAATAATGACTGTAAAGTTATTACTTATATGTATGAACCACAGGTATGAACAAACAAAAAAAACTTATTTTTCTTATTTGGCCATAAGTAAGTAGTTTGTCGAAGTTAACGGAAATCAATAAAATCACGGTATATACTACGTTTCTAGGGCAGCCGAAAAAACGGACCAATGAACTAACTATTTAAGCCTTCCACCAAATTTTTGTCATCCATTTTATAAATCTCTATGCACTCTACTTTCTTTGTTACGAAACACCACGATTTCATTGTTTGGTTGCATTCTGAATTTGGCTAAGCTCGTGGGCGGCGGTAAAATGTGCTTCATTGTAGGTATCCTGGCCATATTGGGAATAGTGCTTTCACAACATTGTTGTTGCGGTGACAGTGTTAAAGTAGACATTGAAACAGCTTTGTCTACACATTATCTCACGGATTAATTATTAGAGACCAGTGGCCGTATTGCTTAACGTTTCTGGCGCTCGCGATCGCTTTCGCATACAAAAACTGACATTTGATTGCGATTGCCAGCGTCAGAAGCGATAGGCAATACGGCCTCAGTGGCCGTATAGGGAATATTACTGCAATTTTATACCGTCAGAGTGCAGCACTAGCACATACCATGATATGTTTATGGTTTATGTTTTTTGAGTATCTTAAATGTCTGTAGGATGCCGTAATAACATATTATTTAAATTATTTTTTTGGAAATATAGCTCTATCGCTACTGTCGATGCAAATATCATTTATTTTGTTACTCATACATAAATATGTCATGATTTCTATAGGTATTAATACTCTTTGGTCATGATCCGTCATGGCGACAAAATAATATAAAGAGAACTGACGTTGTCATGGCGGTTTCCTTATTTGTGCTAGTGTCGCCCCCTGCGCAGAGCTTTGCCTAATATGGCCTATTGTCTGAAGGCTCCAGTACACAATAGCCTGTGATGGGCCATGCTTTGCAATGCACAACTGTAGGCCACGATCACTTGCGATCGCTTTCATCGTTTCTTTTTACCCTCATCCTGTAACGTGTGACAGAATAGAGGTGGTGAAAACGAACGTGATTCCAAGTGTTAGACTAAGAACTCTGTTTATATGAAAATGCGTATTTGCACATTTATAAGCCATAATCGGCTGTTGCATATTTAGCCTTAAATCTTGAGATACAGGAACAGTAACCACGGATACAGGAATCGGTAATGGATTTTCTTCCCGCTAAACCAAATTTTAAAAAACGGACTACTTTTTTAAGGTAATAAAATTACACTTATCTTCAGATAACTGATGATCATAACTAGTTAAAGTTAATGAATGGTGAACTATAAGGCACTGAATCCTTGGAAACCGAATTTCAATTTGATTCTGTTTCGGCCAAAACCATTCTAAATTATTTAAACTTGCGTTGAATTTTGCTTTTGCAAATACTTGATAGTTTACGAGCTTTCAAAAAATATTATAGATAAGTATATTTTTCCCGTACATAACCATCTTACATAGGTAACCAGCACTGGTAGGGGCCAAATTATTACCTTATTTAATTTGATTCTGGTGCTTTGCCAGCCGGTGCCGCGACGCGCTCGCATCGCTCGCTCGGCTTGCATCGCTCGCTCGGCTCGCGCGCTTTTGTCTCAATAGTACCTATCCCCGCTTGCTCGCTGTCGTACCTAATTTTTCGGAACCTAAATTGACCAGTACAAATAACTAATAACATGACCAATATCTCTTTGAAGTTGGATATAGTTGGCCCTTTCCAATGCTGGTTATGTAAGATGGTATGTACGAGGAACAATGTTATACTTAAATATTATATTGAATACGCAATAAAGTAGCCACGACAAATCAGCAGATGCGTAGGTAGGTCCTGTCCACAACGCCGAACGCTACACGAAAACCCAGTTTCGGCTTCAGTCCTAGTTTTGGCATATTTTGCACCATCCAACATTAACGCTATTAAAATAATTCTGTTTGTGAGATAAATAGGGTAAACGAGGCCGGAGTAGCAACCCGACCCGAGCTTTGTGCCCGCTGTTACTTTTAGATTTACCCTATTGCTGTTTTATCTGTTTTCTATTAGCCAAGAACTTTTTCCCGCCGTGATACTACAAAAGTAGACACCGTGAAATGGGATGACTTTGCTGGAATAGAAACTTAGATGACTTGAAATTGGTTATCAAAAGATCAGCTAGTTTTGTGTAACTTACTTTTGAAAGTTTGAAATTAATGCTTGCCAAAGCGATTCAAGACACGTCAACGGATTTTTCCCATTTTGTTACTAACATAAACACTGCAGTTGAAACGACAAAAACAATATCTGAAACCGAGTAAATACGACTGCAAGTCTGGAATTGGACCACACTGTTTACTCTCACAATGTTTGGTTCAGATACGACGAAATGGACTTTAAGGCTTCTCAAAACAGTTACTGTTATTCTACGGTACCTGTAACAATTGGGAAATAGTAAAACGTCCAAGTCCAAGCCAAACTTATTGAAGTGTTAAAAGAGATGCCCACCACGGGGTACTTTTCATTTATTCCAAAGAATAAACTACTCGTACAAGAGCAGACTGGTCACTGGCAGACTCAACGAGTAATCTTCTGTAAATCAGTAAAATAATGTTTACAAACATGTTTTTTTGACATTCATATTGTGAGTATGTTTGCTGCCATGCGAAGGCGGATATATTTCTAAATTCTCAATGCACAGGTCATCCTAGATTGAAGTCGAAAAAACATGATTGTGAAATTAATTAGAACACAAAAATAAGTTTTAAAAAATGTTCTCGGTCATTTTTTTAGGATTTCCTGTGCTTTGAAAATTTACGCTTTGCGGATGTAGTGTTATTTTAAGTGTTTTATAACGTTATAAAGCAAATGTTTTATAACATTGTATAACAAATTATAACGAATGTTATACATTGTTATCATGTTATTTATTTTTTAATATTAAGTATACAACAAATCGCAAATGCAATACTTATAACTTATATGGTGTGAAGTTGTTACAAAAGTTATAAAGTGTTAGACAATTTTATCGTGTTTTATAACATTTATAACAGCCAATGTGGGAGCACCATTAGAAAATTTAATTTTTCACTTGTTTATAGCTTGATGGAATACTTCGTCAATAAATTTACTGATCAGGCCTTTTGGCTGAGAAATAGTGGGTACCTACTATTTGATGCTTGTTTTTGTGCAAATTCAAAAACGTGCTTTATTAATTTGCACATTCATATTTTCTTTATTTCACATTGTAAACAATACCTAGTAGTACTCGTATAATATAGTTTTTAAAACGAATAGATTAGAACTTCTAAATTCTTTTTAAAAACCATTTCAATTTAGAATGTTTTAAATACCTTACTTGATCAAATACATTCGCGCAACGCTCATGCAGTTTTGCTCAGATTTTGTGTAAAATTCAGGAATGAAAAACTTAACCCGGATTTAGCACTTAGTCATTGGTTTTTTTCCATCTAATTGCCGTGAACCGGCCAAAGAAATCAAATATTTTGTTATTCAAAGGCCTGGTCTGTAAGTTATCGAAAATATTTAAAACAGCGACTTGCAGAAAGCGAATTAAAATTTGAAAAGGAATAGTAATGAAAATGACTGGTTTCTTTCAGAAGCAAAGGGAGATTGAATACTGGCGTAACCTCCAAAACTGTTTAAATAGGTGAATGGGTTTTACATTAAGACATAAGTAGATATATTTTTTATATCAGGTTCAGAAATAAGCAAAGATATAAAATGCTTAGTTATTGCCAACATTATTTTATCTTTTTCTACAAAAACCAACTATAACCTGGCTAGAAACCTCCGACATTGTCATCTCAAAGTTTTTTCAAACTTTTCCAAGCATCGAAAAAAATTCGCCTTCATCTAAAAAACCGTTTGAAATCGGTCCATCTGTTTGAGAGCTACAAAGACACAAATTGGTGTCAAAATGTTAACGTATGTAAAAACATTTTTTAAATGCTCGAATATGGTGGGTAACAATGTTGGGTGAAATTTTTTAAATTCTCTATCGTTCGTTTTCTGCCTTTTATTGTCTTTTTCTAAATGACGTTCAAAGCACAGGAAATCGAATACAGTCTTTTGTTCAAACGAAACTCATTTCCGACCGACTCCGATTCAGTGCGACCATTCGTTTGAGTCCATAGACTAGCAAACTTTATTTACAAAAGCATACGGGAACTTACAAAGAGTACCTGATCGTTACGACAGCAGGGTATAACAAGGTCTTTTTCTGAGGCATAAACAACTTTGAGGCTAATATTTTCCTTAGAATCACATGCGCCATTTAAATCGGCTTTGTTACGAGTTCATTCTGACAATTGCATAACTGTTGGAACAAAAAGATACATTATTTATAAGTGAATAATAATTGTAAATGGGCGTCTTCAGAAAAAGTTGTTGAAATTACTTTTTTTGTAGATTTGGATGAAATTTCGTTTTCCTACTCAGAATCAGGAGCACTTTCGATTGTACATAATAGGAGAAAAAAAGTGTCCCCAGATTTTTTATTCCATTAGTTACCTTTCATACACGTTTTGTAGCGGTAGTGTAGATAACACAAAATTGCATGAAAAACCGGGAACATTTTTTTTCCTATTGCAATCGAAAGTGATTCTGAGTAGGAAAACGAAATTTCATTTCAATTTCATCCAAACCAAAAAAAAAGTAATTTCAACAACTTTTTCTGAAAACGCCCAAATAACAGTTTCATGGCATAGATATGGCACAGAATAAGTAATAGTACAAGTACAGAAGCTTCACTGCCGTACAAAAGTGACGTTTAGGCATAAGAATCGTGCCTACTTTATGCTTCTCTGTCTATCGCATAACTCGTGTTCACTCGCACGCGTTGAGTCGCACTGAATCGACTCAACGTTGGGGAGGCCCGGTATGTACTTGTAGCTCGGCGGCGGAATGGCCTAGTGACACCCCCCTGGATATGGTAAAAATAAGGCTATTGTGACCACCTAAATTAAAAATGTAGCTGTTATTCAAATTACATTGAAAATATTACTAGTCCAGAACTAGGTCAAATAAATCAATCTAATCTAATCTATTAATCTACCGGTCGACGGTGACTATACTGATCTTAATCAAGTTCTATGTCTATTTTCATTAGTAACTCTTTGGCTAAAATGATTGAAAGCAAAGAACTTAGGTTATGACGCCACCCTGCTGATAAATATTTTGTGGTTTAAGAAGACAATAGATTTAAAAATTGTTTGTCACAACTTAAACCCTAAAAATTAAACTTACCCCCTGTTTTATCATCCATTGATTAAATTTATTCGACGGATAAATGTGATGCCGTCTCTCTTTGTTTTGTTCGATTAGACGGAGACGGCATCACATTAAACCGCCAGTTAAAATAAATCAATGGGTGGTGAAACAGCCCCTAAATGTCACATCCACATCTGAACACAAAATGAAACAAAGATGTCGAATGAATTAACTAATGAACCGATCGAACGACGCCACATTGAATGTACATTTTTACGTCATTTCAGTTAAGTTGCGTGAACATGGAATGAAGGAAATAGCATTCACTCGAGTGAACATTCATTAAAGTGCACCGTCCGATATCACCCCAAAATATGTATAGCAGGGAAACCTGCTTTTCATTCTGCATCTTTTACTCTGTGTCACGTGAAGTTGTCGAATGAATTCATTAATGAACTGATCCGAAGATGCCAGATATATATTCTTTCGCTACCATTCACTCTTACTACGAATGAAGGAAAAATGAACTGTCTGAAGTTGTAGGTATATTCGAGTGCCAGGCCCCATACGACGAAGTGCAAACTTCGAACTTAATGACGCTTAGGGGCTGTTTCACCATCCATTGATTAGTGTTAGCTGACGGTTAAATGTGATGCCGTCTCTATTTGTTTTGTTCGAATAAACGGAGACGGTATCACATTTAACCGTCAGTTAACACTTATCAATGGATGGTGAAACAGCCTCTTAAACTCGTATTATTTAATACGAGTGTGAGCGAGACGGTACAATACGAAGTTCGATTTTCGAATTGCGTAGCATCCCCCAGGTTAAGGTCAGACGACAGGCAGCTCTATTCATTAATACAGCATAATGGCTGTATGTACCCGCTACAACCTTCTATAGAAGATGGGCGCTTTCATATTTCCCCGTTCACGAGCACAGACCGTCGCATTTAAATGGAAAGCAAAATGTATGGCTTTGTAAAAATCAGTATCCAAATGATCGTAGGTAAGTACATTTTTGTTGATGAACAATCATGGAAACTAATTAGCATAGCTCGGACAGCTCATCGCAAAAACAGATATGGAAATGGAACAAGATTCAAGAGAGTCGTAACACAAGATTATGATTATCTAGAATAGAATAGAATACGTTTATTTGTGGAACATAGGTGTGCATGTTTATTGAATTCTATTCTATTCTATTCTAAAGCGGATATTATTGTAATTTTACATTTATTGATCTGTTTTAATTGCATATGTCATAGTTTGGTCTAACTGGCATTCCTAATACAATTTTGTGACAGTTGAAATTAGTAAAGTCATTTACTTATGGTTATTTCTAAATATTTTAAAAATGGTTAAATCAGAAACTTTGGATTGGTCAATTATGGGTTACCGTTAAAATACAATGTTTTAGACTATCGCGGACTCATCATCGTTTCTTGATCATGGCGCATGCAACTGTGCCGAAATATCGAGCTTCTATTAAATCAAGGTACGCGGAACAAAACCCGAATTTAAATCATAAAACCGTTATGTAATGGAAAAATACAATTAAATAATAGGTAAGTACTGAGCATAATACGACTCTATTAATTTTGTTCTATTACCGTATGGCGATTGTTTTGCGACGAGATGTCCGAGCTATGCTAATTATTAAATGCAAACATGCGTTAAGTTACAAGGGTTCATCTGTCGTCCAGGGATTGGAGGGAGCGTCATTGTTCGCAATATTGTGGACATGACTCCAAAATTAATAAAAAAACTAAACAATTAATTAATTTCTTAAAATTGCATTTGAATTCCTGCCAATAATTTGCACATGCTTTCGAAATAATTACATTAGTAAAACGTTAATAGAAGTAGCAGTTATTGTCGTTGGAATAGAAATAGATACTCTGGCCATAGATTTATTTACTTTAATAAATCTGCATTATAAGAAATCTTTGTGTTATTTATTTACCTACTAGAAATCAAAATAAAATCTCAATTAAGAAAATAATTAATTGTTATATTATTTATGTATCTAATTAATTTCGCAGTCATGTCCACATCATTGCGAACAATGACAGTAATCTGTCGAATTCCTGGTCATGAGTCTTTCTGACTGATCTTGAGGTAAACAGCCCTCCCCACTTTCCACTGCCACAGATGCATTCAGGGGGCTACTACTTTGAAAATTGAAGCTCGTATTGTACCGTCCCTCTCGCTCTCGTATTAAATAATAGAAGCGTCAGCGGGACAGCAAGATACGAAGTTCGAATTTCGCACTTCGTAAGTAGTACAGGGTCAGTTAATTTCGACAGATACACGTTGTTTTGAAGACCTCATAAAGCGAGGCGCCATTTTGTCTTTGTTCATCCTTACTTATAATTATAAATGCGAAAGTGAGTTTGTTTGTTCAACTTCTTCGTCGTGAACTGCTGAACCGATTTCCATGTAATTAGGTGTACTTTATACAAGAAGACCAGAATAAATAATTGGATACTGTTAATCCCAAAAAAATAGTTATATAAATTAGTTATTGATTGATTTTAGATTGCATGATCAATGAACTTATACACATGTAAGACTGCTACGTACGTATTTTTATGTAACAAATACAATATATTGTTGTTATTTTTTATTAAATGTCATTTTGTCGAGGACGACCGGGTTCTGCGTAAGCACATGTACCGCACAGACTTAGCTGTCTTGCACGTATAGAAACATATAAGAATGTAATCCATTTTTTATATTATTTAAAGTATCAGGTTGCCATTCAGTAACCTTAGTTCAGTCCAATAAACTAAAAGAATTTCTGCACACTAGCTAACTAGCTAAGTTTATGCAAGATATGCGTGTTCATGCAGTTCCTCCACCTCCGCACTGTAAAAACATACGTAAATCACACAAACCCGTCTATCACCACCACCACAATACACTGACGCGTTTCGAACTCAACCAGATCTCATCTTCAGAGCAACACAAGAGTTTGTGTGATTTATGTGTTCTTACAGTGTGGAGTTGGAGGAACTGCATGAACACGCATATCTTGCATAAACTTAGCTATCATAAGGTCGCGGGTGAGCAAAGAAATTATTTTAGTTCATTGATATGGACCTCCGCAAAGTAACGCCTGATTCAATAAATTATCTTTTTCAGTCCCCCACATAATATTAGACATGAGGGATAAATAACGCCGTCAAAATATGTCACTGTGACTTTTCACAAAAGAACAACGTTACAAAATCACATACTTTCCCACTGTTCCTAGCGCCTAGCGCAGTCTTTGTTGGTCAAATCACGACGCTGTGGCACCACAGAGTCCTAATCCTATAAAAGTGTGAAGGTTATTTTGGATCAATTACTTGTGTGATAACGGTGTGACAAAAACACGGTCATAATAGCACCGCGACAATATCATACGAGTATGGTGATATGAGGAACAGGCGTGACAAAGTCACTGTGACTTTTTTGGAACGGGATCGTCAGTCACTGATATCAAAATGTAAAGCCGCGTATCCACTAGAGGCAGCCTCGGGCCGAGCGGCTGCCTCGCTCCGAGGCCGCGCAAGTGGAGACGCTGCCAAAGGCACGGCTCAGACTGAGGCTCCTTTGAGCACGGCCAAAAAACCGACAAAATATGGCTCGGCTCGCGGTGCTCGGCCTGAGGCTGCTCTAATGGATACGCGGCTTAACGCTTTTCCCCATGTCTACATAATATAGACCCCACGTTACGTGCATAGGCTATTTGCATACATTTGCATACACTGATATAATTAAATGTTTATTATAGCTGTGCCTGAAACTTCTACCGGAGAGAGACCGCCCCCTCGTGTGAGGGCTGAGAAGCCGTTTCTACTCTGTGATGGCAAGTAAGTATCATCGTTATATCAACCTTAGGAGCCCACAGTTGGACACAAGCCCAACATAGGGGTTGGGCATAGACCCTATACTACGAAGTGCAAAATTCGAACTTCGTTTCTGCCGTCCCGCTAACGCTAATATCATTTAATATGGGAGTGAGAGGGACGGTACGATACGAACTTCGATTTTTGAAAACTTTCGTTTTACTTGCTTAATCAATGCCAAAAAATTTAAATCATTACAACACCAACATAACAAACATTAGAAATGGAGGTTATATTTTTAAAAACATGTTTACCGACGTGGCTGAATGCAAGTCACGCCTTTGCCTATAAAAAAGTTAAGTCGACACGACCCATCACTAACATGAACTGGCATTTTGAGAGGAGGCCTGTGCCCAGCGCTGGGACGTACCTATATAGACTGGGATATTTCGATGCAGTTGCATACAATGATTATGATCACGGACGCATTAAAGGCAATTACGGTCTACAAACATACTTACATTCTGCAAACATACCAAGTCGGTATGTTTCTGGAATGTAAACCGTGATTGTGACCGAGAAAAATAACTAACATTTGTGAAGTCACTTAGTACCAACAACATTTTATTATTTATACAACATTTTCGTAGCGTAACAGCAAAAATAGTATCTGTAAATAATGCCGCCTCGTCCAGGATTAAAACAGAGTCTGGTTAAAAATTCAGAAATATGCTTTAGCGAAAAAAGCCGTGGTGGCCTAGTGGTTTGACCTATCGCCTCTCAAGCAGAGGGTCGTGGGTTCAAACCCCGGCTCGCACCTCTGAGTTTTTCGAAATTCATGTGCGGAATTACATTTGATATTTACCACGAGCTTTGCGGTGAAGGCAAACATCGTGAGGAAACCTGCACAAACCTGCAAAGCAATTCAATGGTGCGTGTGAAGTTCCCAATCCGCACTGGGCCCGCGTGGGAACTATGGCCCAAGCCCTCTTGTTCTGAGAGGAGGCCTGTGCCCAGCAGTGGGACGTATATAGGCTGCGACGATGCTTTAGCGACGCGAGAGCTATAAAAATGGGCCAATTGCGAGTCGGTCTCGGGCGACGAGGGCTCCGTACAGTCAAGGGAAAATAGTATTACGTATACATAGTATTAAGTCCGTAACTTGGAATCCGGAATACGGAAATTCGTCGAAGAACTAAAGTCACTGACATAGCTGGAAAAATATGCAAATTGAAGTGGCAATGGGCAGGCCACATCGCTCGAAGATCAGATAACCGTTGGGGGAGAAAAGTCCTCGAGTGGCGACCACGAACCGGAAGACGAAGCGTTGGCAGGCCTCCCACCAGGTGGACTGACGCCATCGTGAGAGAGGCGGGAAACCGGTGGATGCAAGTGGCGAGTTGTCGTTCATTGTGGCGTTCTAAGGGCCTTTGTCCAGCAGTGGACGTCTTCCGGCTGATGATGATGATGATGATGATGATGAGTATTAAGTCCGTGAAGTGCCTGGTTTTAATATAGGATAGGACGGATCCATCTCTTCTCGTTGGTGTATTAAAAAGCGATTAAGAGGCCAGAGGCTGTATTCGCATTCTTTAACGTTTCTGACACTCCCGATCGCAATCTAATGACAATTTTTATTGAAAATACCGAAACGTTACGCAATAGATCCTCTGATGTGATATTGTTGCCAGTTACGAACTCCTGGCACCACCAACGCATCCGTAACTCAGCTTATGTTATAGATATGCGGCGGTGATTGCTTTCCATCAGGTGACCCGCCAGCTCGTTTTCCCCTCATATAAAAACATTTAAAAAAAACGTTGGTAGTATACCTGAAAAAGTGACATGGGTCTGAACCTTGTAAACCCTGAAAAGCTCATCAGGCAATTTATAATCGCTCTTCCTTGAAGGTATAATTTCAGGAGCGAATAACCTCTTTTTGTGCCTGTTACAGCTCTTAATAAAGTTTTATGCGCTGCCGTAGGGAACCCGCAATTTGGGAATTATGTGCGTAAAATGTCTAACTTATTAAACACGTTGGTGCTATCATAATCTTTACTTTAATTAAGTACCTCAAAATTCTTGATAAATTAATTTATCATTTCGCTTTATTAACGTTTCGGCCGAAACAATTTAATTCGAGAGCCGTTATAGTGTTATTTTCTTGCGTTTATTTTGACTGTTCTACACATACAGATGTAAATTAAAAAAAGCTGGCCAAGTGCGAGCCGGACTCACGCATAAAGGGTTCGGTACGAATGTGTAGGTGTTTATGAATATCCACTATCCAGTCCAAATTTCAAGTTGTAATTTTGATTCCTTGGAAAGTATTAATATAAATTAAAAAATATTAATAAAATATATGTACAAACTTCTTTTTTTGTAGCTGTTTACTTTATGTACCAGAGCATAAAAAGTCATTTTATGTCGCCTAGATAAACAAACATAAACACTAACTTTACGAACATGAGAAGTGTTTTTTTTTATTTGTGTCCCTTGTTTATATGCATCGATTTTCCCGTTGAAACTCAAGTGAATATTATGTATTTTTACTGCATAATTTTAGACATATTCTTTTCATTTAAGTATTTAAGTTTCTTCATACATACAAGGTGGGCCCTGTAACAGGAGCAAAAAATTAAACCACAGCTTCCACTCTTAATCTTGAGCTAATTTAGTTCTATAACATTTGAAATTAACTTGTAACATGATTTTTATTATAGTTTAAAGTTTAATTGGATAAGCTATGTATTGGGAAATCCGTCATTTTGTTACGTGACAGGCGATGTCATTTAGGCTATTGGATGCTCTACATTGTAAATACCATTTAATTTGCTTGGAATAAACATAATAATAAAATTACTTAATTTTTGAAAGTTGCAGAACTAAAGTACCTAGTTCCATTTGAGTAGAAGAACCTGTGTTTTAATTTTTTACGTCTGTTACAGGGCCCATATTTTGGGCCTTATTAAACACTATCAAAGTATTTAGGCCGGTAAAAGCAACAAACATTTTGACAAGCCTGATCTTTCCACTAAGTGGTACGCCAATAACGATGTTCATTATTGTAATGAACTGGCAAAACAATTCCTACTCGCCCGTGTAATGAGAACCCCGAGGGGTGTCAAAGGAGACCCCCTAATCTGTGTGGGGTTAAATATCCGCCTAGTTATCCTTAACGAATATAATTAATTACCTGCATTTCTGATACAAACGTCATGGTAACAACTCAATATGGTAACTATATGACTATTATTACTTGACTACGGCAAAGCCAAAGGAAGGGTAATGATTTTAGCAGTCTACCGTAAACTGCTTCCACTTTGCCCTCTAGCCCCAACATTGCCTGATAAATCGATTTAGAGTCGATAACTTAGCACCCTTTAGGTTTTTAAACTCTTGTCTCCCCTTATTAATAATTCCCGTGTAGATAAAAGTTTAAAAACTATAAAAGTCCTAAGTTATAGAGATCGCTCTTAAGCGATAAGGCCGCCTATTGCTCACCTTGTATTTTTTCTCTGTGTATCTGTTTTCTGTATCGCTTACTATGTCTGGTGTAAAATAAAGAGTCTTTGTATTGTATTGTTATCGACTCTAAATCAACTCAGGCAATGTTGGGGCTAGAGGGCAAAGTTGAAGCAGTTTACGGTATGTATTTTATTTAATAAATTGTAGTTTTTTTAAGCCATCTTTACATACAGGATGGTATCAAACGATGTGCCGACACTCAAACAGGTGACAGTGCTGCCCAAACTGATCAACTTTCTTCAAGGAACATATGAAGAAAAACCAAAAAAAAATTTAAGACACATACAAAATGTTCCTACTTATCGATAGGCTAGCTGACCAACTTACAATGGAAAGGTGAAAAAAAATCGTTCTTCGACCCATGCTCCTTGGAGAAAGCCGTTCAGCCCAAGCAACAAGCAAGCTTTGCTAAGCTTACTTTGGGACTAGGTCAATTGGTGTGAATTGTCCCGTGATATTTATTTATTTATTTAACACTACTCGTATCACCCGTTCACGTATCATTACAACACTTGGCACCACCCATTAAAACAGAGATATAAAATTGTGAAATTCAAGATTAGACAGAGAAAGACACTTCATATGATTCCCGTGTCGGGGCAGATATTTGTATGAAAAATACGAATGTTTGCTCTCGGGTCTTGGCTGTTTAATACGTACTTAAGTATGTGTCTATTTATATAATTATATTTATCCGTTGCTTAGTACCCATAACACAAGCTTTGCTAAGCTTACTTTGGGACTAGGTCAATTGGTGTGAATTGTCCCGTGATATTTATTTATATTTATTTATAATGTGCGATAATGTGTTGCGAGGGATGTGTTTTTCATTAACCAATAGAAACGCTCCATTTACCCATCCTCGCACAGCACATCTCTGGTGGAAACAGCTGAGCGGAGCGAGGCGAGGTAAATGAAGCGTTACTATTGTTTTAATCTTTCGTGATTTTCACTCATCGTCAAAATACCACAAACGGGACTTTTATCACGCTAAAACACTTAAGTAATATTTACCTCGATGTTTCGGCCACATTACAGTGGTCGTGGTCACGAGTAGACTGAAGTGTAGGGTGTCAAGTCTGCCTAGCAACGCGAATGCGTTTCTATTGGTTAATGAAAAACATATTTCTCGCTACACATCCTTGCACATCTCTGGTGGAAACGCTGGTTAAAACTTGACACAATATGTCAATGGTGCCTACTGCAATGTCGCGTAACCAACATTGCCTAATACCGCTAATGTACAAGGTACAAGTATACTTTTTATCTCGATATTACCAGTACCACTACCATGAGTTTACAGTGACCGTACTCGATAGCGACGGCGTAAATTATTTGTATGGAGAACTGTACAGCGCCTCTACAAATAATTTACGCCGTCGCTATCGAGTACGGTCACTGTAAACTCAAGGTAGTGGTCTAGTGGTACAGGAGATCGGGATAGAAATACGAAATCCCAAATTGTTTCTTATGCAACGCTAATATTCCGAATTTTAACCGTTAAGAGATTTGAAATATGACACGGGTGTTTCTTATACAAAGCTAATATTCCGTGAGAATTTCAAGATTTCCCAGAATTTCAATTTAGATGCCAAATCTTAATGGTAAAAGTGAGCGAAGCCGGTAAGGGCTTGAATTTAATACGCCAAACGTATAGAAAATATTTACACAAACCTGTTTCTCGGTAAAGCTTCGACGGTGGTTCCAACTAATTTTAATCTCTGTGAGACTCAGATCATTATTATTTATTGCCATGACAGCAGTATAAGTATTATTATCTTTTACACTGAGCCACGTCACTTCTCCCTTTGTCTATGGTTTTAATTTTTTTTTTTTGTCTCCGTCTGATTGGGGCAAAGGAACTGGCTCATGCATACATGTTTATTTAACGTTTGGGCTCCACAGAAAACCAGCGTTACTGCACATAATGTGCGGCAACACATGCTGAGTGGTGACCCTTTTTGCTATCCTGCCGTGTGACCTAGTAACATAGTTTTAGTGCTAGTTCTAGTCTTAGTTTTAGGTGGTACTTTTTGGAGCCAAAATAAACTTTTCTTTCTTTCTTTCTTTCTTTCATTATGTTAAAACAGAACACACGAGTTACCTACGGCGAAAGTTAGTGAGGATGGATGTTTGTTACTCCACGTTAAAAGGACCGGACTGATTCAGATGAAATTTGGTATGTAGATAGAGCTGGACGTCAGGAATAAAATTGGCTACGTTTTTATACCGATATTCCCACGGGGTCGAGACAAAAGGTCAAAATCTCAACCGCGATGTTTCAAGTCATCGAATTTGGCGCTAGTGTTTTGTATGCAACGTTATTGAAATGCACGGAGAAATTCTGGGAATTACCACGAGATTTTTTTTCCCAAAATACTGCAATTTTAATTCAACTACGAGTATCTCCTAGATGTAAGTACTTAATATTTACGCGTGCGAAGTCTTGGGTAAAGCCGAGTAATATAAGTAGAATTATTTACGGAACGTAGACCGCCATTACCTGTATGATCTACCGCTCTAACAGCATCTACAAATCACGGGTAGACTCGATACGATGAATCATTAAAAACTACAATTATTTACTTTGTTACAGGCTGCATCTGGAATCTTGGCTGGACAAGTCGGCTTATCATCATGGCGAGCCTATAGTCGTCAGCTTCTCCATTGTCAACCACTCCAACAAAACTGTGCAACACATCAAGGTACCATGAGGCCAAAGGCCACATATAATTTAGTTATTTTCAAAAAAACTAACTTAGGTCCTTCCTAGGATCTCAAATATCTCCATGGCAAATTTTATCTCAATCGGTTTAGCGGTATACGCGTGAAGAGATAATAGACAGACAGTTACTTTCGCATTTATAATACTCATAAACTTATAACTTGGATTTTATGACTTGAGGTATTCTGTCTGCAACTACAGTGTTTTCATTATAGCAGGGTTTCTCAAACTTATGGCTCCACGTACCCCTGTTAAAGTTTCTAGACGACAGCGACCCCCCCCCCCAAAAAAAGAAAGTAATAAAACTGGCTGTTGGAGAAACTAAGTTATTAAATATAATGTATATTATTTATTTCAATAAAAGGTAACAAATATAGGTAAGAATCGTCTTGCCAACGAAAATACAAACTGAAACAAACAACAACAAATAACAAACAAATAAGTAACAAATTTGGAGTTCAAAAATACAAAAAGACTCCAAAAACCAATCTTAATCATCTTGCCAGTCTTGCAGCCACCATCACGTAAACCTTGTCGCGAACCCCCTACCGTCGAATAGCGAACCCCTAGGGGTTCGCGTACCCCACTTTGAGAAACCCTGCATTATAGCATGGTGCGGGTGACAGCTGTCAATATCACAGACTAGAGAGTGAAAGTGTCAAAACTTGAGTCGATAAAACTAATGTTTTAAAATCTTAATCATCATAATTAATGTCATCATTAATCCGATTGTAATTTCGATGAGAATATTAGTGAAATTCTAGGTTGGAATATCATTTGCCAGTTAAGTAAGGCTAAACGGAGTGAAGCCGTGGTGGCCGAGTGGTTTGACCTATGGCCTCTCAAGCAGAGGATCGTGGGTTCAAACCCCGGCTCGCACCGTGGGCGGTGGTGATCTCTTACCATCAGGAGACCCACTTGCTCGTTTGCCTTCCAGTAGTATTAAAAAAAGAGTTTTTCGGAATTCATGTGCGAAATTACATTTGACATTTACCACGAGCTTTACGGTGAAGGACAACATCGTGAGGAAACCTGCACAAACCTGCGAAGCAATTTCAATGGTGTGTGTGAAGTTCCCAATCCGCACTGGGCCCGCGTGGGAACTACGGCCCAAGCCCTCTCATTCTGATAGGAGGCCTGTGCCCAGCAGTGGGACGTATATAGGCTGGGATTATTATTATTATAACTCAAGATCCATTAGATCCACTATCACTAAATCACTAAACGAGTCACTGGTGTTACTTACGTTACATGCATATTACGTTTCTTCACTTAATTTGTGCTTTGAATTATATTAACTGATTATAATAAATCTGATTAAATTTATTTCGTATAACATAGTTCTTTATGTTCAAATAATTTACGCCAGTCATATTCAGGCTACAACTGAAATATACTTCCATATATTTAGACCGCAGCAACTTTTTAGGGTTCCGGAGCCAAAATGGCAAAAACGGAACCCTTATAGTTTCGCCATGTCTGTGTGTCTGTATGTCGGTCTGTCTGTCTATCTGTCCGTCCGTCCGCGGCTTTGCTCAGCGACTATCAATGCTAGAAAGCTGTAATTTTGCACGAATATATGTGTAAACTATGCCGACAAAATGGTACAATAAAAAAATCAAAAACAAATTTTTTTTAGGGTACCTCCCATTGACGTAAAGTAGGGGTGATTTTTTTTCTTATGCAACCCTATAGGGTATCGTTGGATAAGTCATTTAAAACCATTAGGGGTTTGCTAAGACGATTTCTCGATTCAGTGATTGGTTTGCGAAATATTCAACTTTAAAGTGCAAATTTCTATGAAAATCGAGCGTCCCCCCCCCTCTAAAATCTAAACCGGTTGGTAGAAAAATTTAAAAAAAATCAGAATGTTAGTAAGTATACCAAACTTTCAAGGAAAACTATAACGGGCTAAGTTTTTTTTTTGGCTACGGAACCCTATTTTGGGCGTGTCCGACGCGCTCTTTGAGTAAAACGAAACGGAGCATCGAGTGTCACCCGCACCATGCTAGAATGAATGCATTGTTACTGGCAAGCTGGCAACTAGCACTATACCACGAAGTGCCAAACTCGAACTTGTATATTGCCGTTCCGCTGACGCTTATGGCATTTAATAGGCGAGTGAAAGGGATGGTGCGATACGAACTTCGATTTGCGAGTGTCGTAGTAGCTCATCTGCAACTATGTACGACTAGTTTGGCGGTTCTCCATAGGTGATGGCGCTCACCTTCTCTGGTACACTCGAACCAAATGAATCGTGACGTGACCCAGTATGAAACCTTTTCGTAGAAAAAGTCACAGCGACATCGCATTGCTTGGCAGAGGAATTTATTATGACACTTACTGTGAGAACGTTTACGGTGGGTCATGAATCAAATGATTCGACTGTACATAGCGCTCACCTACCATCACTTGACCCACTTGCTCGTGTATCCCTTACTAAAGAAAAGCGAGGTCACCTTATGCATTTGGCCGTAGTTTCACATACTACTTCTTGTTTTCTAAGACTGAATTTCAAGCATTATCGAATAGAAATTAACTTATTGCTTTAACAGTTCTTCACTGTCTTGTCCAGGCGCTGGTCGTCCAGCACGTGGACGTGTGTATGTTCTCCAACGGCAAGTTCAAGAACGTGGTTGCCATGGCGAAGGACGAGGGGACACCTGTGCCCCCCGGGCAGAGACTAGAAGACTCCTACACTGTGACCCCCAGCCGAGGTTAGCTGATGATTTAATGAAAATGACCCCTTCCAAAACCCTGGGTTTGTCTTACAGAGCGTAAATAATAATGTTACTACCTGTCCACTGTATGATGACTTCATGTTTAATTCTACAGTTCTATCTCAGTTGAGCTACATCATTCGTAATACAAAAAAGGCAACTCATAGTAGTAGTCAGCAAAATGCCCTAGTGGCTGTAACATTAAGTATACACTGTGCCGTAAAAGACCGGATAATTTAATCACATAAGTCCTTTGATCTTGAATCATAAATTCCAACGAAGAATTTACAAAGGTCAAGTCAAACTAACCTAAATAGCAGTTGAAATATCCCGGGTTAATTCAAAATACTTTGAACACAGCGTTTAACAAGTCCCATTGTTCCCAGGTGTAACCAAAAACTGGATAGCTCTAGAGGACTCATACTCAAAAACGGGAGCCTGCCTCGCTTCGACAGTCATCTGCAATTCCAACTCACCAGAAGACCGCAATGTTTTCGCCATCTACGTGTCGTACTACGTAAAGGTAAAACTTTCCATCAGCGGCATAGGCGGGGAACTGTCAGTCAAGCTACCCTTTTCTCTATCCCACGCTTGCATCAACGAAGCACCGACTGACAGCGTGATGGAGGAAGCCTCCCACAGGATGATCCTAGAAGGACGAGAAAACAGCGATGATGAAGAAGGAGAAAAGGATGGTGAAGCTACTGCTGACGAAAACCAAGAGACCGATCTTGACGAAGATCCAAAACCAGAAGCGCAAGCAGAGGCTCGTCAATGCGTCGCTGCCGATGTATGCGTTAATATTATCGAGAACAAGCTGTGCGAGAGACCTCGATTTGAAGGTCCGCCTCAGGTCCGCAACATCAACCTCGATGAAGATGATCTGAACCTGATCATGCGGTATCCAGGTCCGGACACGTGATCCGATGACGAAGCGGGTACGTCAAGCGGGGTGAAGACTGAGGACTCAACGAAAGGTAAAGCACGCAAAATAGAGGTTTGTGTTGTGGAGAAAAGGGGTTTTATTGCGAGCCTAAAGCGCGCCGTCTGCTGCAGCAGACGCCGCCCATCTTTAACGGACTAAATAATTAGTTTGCATTTGAAAATGTTTATCAAATAAACCAGGCATTTTGCTATCAGTTTAGAAACACTATAAATACCCGATTACCCGCAGTTCCCGCGAAATTAAAATGTCAATCACTTGTTAATTAAGGTTAAATCTAGTCAATAGTTTTAAGGGTTATCTCTGTGTAAATGTTTTACTTAGACTAAGGTTGTTCGTTGTCAGAAGACTTGGTGGTGCCGAATTAAGCCTGAATGGAGTACGCTTACTAATTATAGTAGATTAGCCTATTAGGGTTCGACCTCTGCGTTCTAGTCGTCCTCTCTAAAAAATGTTGATTCTTCTATAACTAATCTTCAGAATTTGTTTGAAAACAAAGAGACAGCAGGCGTGGTTTTATCAAATAAGTTCTGTAATCTTTTTCGGTAATTGACATCGTACCTTTGTCAAAGTCAAGAGTAGCCAGGAACATAATTAATTGGCTGAGAGGTGATAGATGACTTACCAAAGCATGCGAGCTGTTTGGTAACATATTTTTCTTAAATATTATGACCACAAAGTACAGACACAAATTGTCATTCATAAGGCAGTCCCTTTACGAATTTGGTAGACTGTTCCATAGGAACTTCTTATACCTTAGAAATTTTAATGTTTTACACTTTCAGAGATACCGTACTTGTTAGAATTACGAATGTTTACACTTTTCGAAACATTTTGGACCAAGGTCAACTGTGGAAATTTTTTAATAATTTCTGTTGCCAGTTGCCAGTAACAATGTTTCTAAGAGATCTTCTGTAAAACTGTAAAGCTCGATCATTTGGATGGTCTACTACGTGCCTAGTGTTCGTGCACATTCTGCTCATTGCTCATATTTGAATTCGAAAAACCCCAATTACAACCAAAATTTGGACTTTCAAAACTTAGTTTTTAAGTCTACTAACAGAAGATCTCGGACTAGGATAGGTACCTAGGTTAAAATAAATGATATTGAAGAAGATATACAAATAAATACGAAACGCTTTCAACTGTTACCCTGTATACTTACTGTACTGTTCTACAAAATAGACACACAAAGAAATAGTCACTAAAGTAGTCACTGGAGAATTAGATTACAAATACATATAACCATGTTACATTTTGATGTTAGAATAGTTTATATTCAATACAGCAGATACAATGGAAGAAACCAGTTTATAAATTAAAATAGCATCGATAAAAGGTATTTGATAGCACTAGATGTCCTAATAGATCTACTGACCGTCCTGAAGAAAAATTACCCGAATAGTTTTTGGCGCATAGTTCAAAATTATCTTGACCGATTTGGTGTGCAATTATAAGTAGTTGATTAATTTTATTAAATGTCTACATTGTAATAGCCTAAATAAGTCTCAATGACATTGATGTTTCATTAACTGTTAATGTTAGAATAGTAAAAGATTGAGCTGGCTCGGTAAAAAAGTGTTTTTTTTTTCTTTGAAATGAACTCAAAATATTTGAAGTATAAAAATTTAGAATATAAAATTAGCGTTTTCAAAAAAAATGTGATACGAGTAAAAGTTTTAAAACAAAAGTTACAATTAATGTCTTTAAGTGTACAAACGAATGTAAACGTTTAACGAAGTAAATTTAAAAGGAAACAAAATATTGTTTTTTCTTCTTACAATCGTATTAAGAGTAATATCCAGTTTAGTTTTGTAGAAAAATTAGCACTAAGAAGCCCACCTTTTTCGATTTCCCTCGTATTTTTTTTTTGTAAATAATGATCTTTGTTTTCAGTTTAATGTGAATTTAAATTCATGGAGTTTCAATACCTAGCTGGCTGGTCATAACATACTGTGGAATTATTAAACTTAACCTTAAGAAAACTATAAATAATGTATATTATACCATACAGTGTTTCTACGTCCAGTTCTTACGTTTTTAACTTTTATGCCCTATCGTTTAGTTCTTTTGTTGCGATCAAGATGACATTTGATTCAATTCAAATCATTTATTCAGTAAATAGGTCGCAATGCCGCAACGGGCACTTTTACACGTCATTTTTTAAACTACCAGCGCTTTCGGAAAGACCATCATTGCCAAGATGAATGCGCCGCAAGAAACTTGGCTGAAAGTCATCTTTTCAAAATAAAATAATTACAAATAAAATACTTAAAAAGTACAGTATAAAATTAAGAAAAAATTACAAAAAATAGAATAATAATACAGGCATGTATGGGGTCCCTAGTTACAAAACTAAACACTAACTAGGTATATGTACGTTCAGTGGAAGTGTACAATGCTTCCACCGTAAAAAAATGATTCTGTAATATACATTTCAGGTCAAGTAATTAAGCTTTTGGATTCCGAAGGCAAGCTCACGCCTGCCGCCCCCAAAGTTAGCTCACACGCATTCATGTCATGTCTGAAAGCAGAGCGGTACCGAGGGCATGGTATTGCTTCCGTTCCCATAAGCCCTATGGGATCGTCTTGGAAACTTCGACGTCGCAGGCCTGTGACTAGAAATTAAACTAAAAATATACAAGTTTAAAATCCATAAGCTTAACAATATACAGCCTTTAAATATAGAAAGGGGATGTATAAAGTCCCTAATTTAATAATAAAATTCCTAATCTAAATAATTCAGAGATGCATTGGTGTCAGTCAACTGACCATTTTAATCTTGTCGCCATCAAATATTAAACAATAATTAACGGCTTCTTATTTTATTTGATGTTTTTTTTTTCTTTTCTTTATTGCGATAGGCTTGGGACCTAGCTAGTCTGCTATTATCGCTGCATATGTCATTTTAAACACAAAAAAACTAATAGGAAATAAAAATTAAAGAACTGCCGTTCCTCGCTCTTTAAAACCAGGACTTTCGATGTACCACCTGCCGATGCATGCAGCTCTTAAATAAACTTTAATTTACCATTTCAAACCATTATTCAAAAAAGTTACCAAGCTGAGGCCGTATTGCCTAACGATTTTCACACTCGCGATCGCAATCAAATGACAGATTTCGCATAAAAAAGCTGTCATTTGATTGCGATCGCGATCGATATTGTCTAACGCTCTGATGTTGGCGCTCGCATTCGACGTCACTTTCTAGCCCCATCCTACACCATGTGACAGAAAGAAGTGGTGAAGACGATTGTGATTTCACGTGTGTCAGACAAGGCTTCTGTTACCATTATCAGAACGTTTTTTTTGTCTGTATCTAGTAAAGACAAACGTCAAAGTGACAGACATAGACAAACGAATGTTCAGTTAATTACCAAACGTTTAAAAAAGGAATAAGCTTTTTAACACTGAGTTTGATTTTTGCTACCAAATTGCTTTTTTGTGGGTTGCAGGTGTCTCTATTGCTTTAAAACCACAGCTTTAAGTTTGTGTTTTGATTATATTCTTATTTTTTCATTTAAAGTATGTGTTAATGAGTTATTTATAGTTTAGTGTAATTATTTTATAAGTACTTATGTATACTAGGCACATTATAGTACATTTTGTATCGTGGCACCTAATAAAATGAACTTCAACACTGGAATCTTTGTTTATATTTTTTCCTATTAAATACTTACCTAACTCCACTGCCTCTCCACACGATCTTCGGCCAGCTGTTTGACATCCTGCGGGACTACTACGAAATTCGAAAATCGAAGTTCGTATCGTTCCGCCCCTCTGACACTAATACTATTTAATACGAGAGTGAGAGGGACGCTACGATACGAACTTCGAATTCAGGAGTAGGCCCTCTGGTACGACACAAACTTTCTCCTTTATCTTTAAAATCGGTCAATCTTGGCTCTCCTCTGCCTTCCACCGGAAAAAGCGTTGCTAATCAATGGATGGAGAAACAGGGGTTTAATGATCTTTATTCAAGTCATCAGTCAATTATTTTGACTTACCGTGTTTGATTTCGCAACCCTTGATATATTTATGTACATTAACGAGTAAAAATAACGGCTGTATGCATACCTACATGTCTACAATTTTTTTTACGGAATATTTGAAGATAATATTGTTGTATTAGTTTGATTAAACGCGTATATAATATATCATCCTTAAAGGTTTTTTCATCTGAATTTTTGACTCGAAAAGTAAGTAGTCACGCTTTTCACGTAGTTAACAATTATATTCGACTACCGGATGGCTAAGTGGTTAGAGAACCTTACTACGAAGCTTGAGGGCCCGGGTTCGATCCCCGGCCGGGGCAGATATTTTATGAATAATACGAATGTTTGTTCTCGGGGTTTGGACGTTTAATATGTATTTAAGTAACTATGTTTATCCGTTGCCTAGTATCCACAGTACAAGCTTTGCTTAGTTTTGGACTAGGTCAATTGGTGTCAAGTGTCCCATGATATTTATTCATTATTTATTATTATTATTATGTGGAGAGAAAGAGAGAGAGAAACATTTATTAACACAAATTCGATTCACATAAAGGGCTAGAATATGCCTATAAAGTTAACATCGAAAAGTATAAAGTGGACCCCACAGGCATAATGTTACGGCAAGCCGCAACGCTCATTTTCAGAGAGACCCATTTAAAAACAAAACAGGCAACATTTGTTAACACAATTAAAGTCTCCTACGTGTACCTAGTGCCATCCACGAAGACGCGTGATTTTGTCAAAATTAGACATTAATGACATTGTAATAAGAACCACGGCACGCGTCAACCTTTATACCTACACAACTTGCCGAAATATTCCGATGGAATTGGCAGACATTTTGCATACAATGTTATAAAATTTGGTATCTAGATAGCACTTCCGGAAGTCACATGTAAACTGTATGTCTTTCTCTGTCTAATTTTGAATTTCAAACCTTTATAACTTTGTAATAAATATAAAAAATAGTTAAATACCATATTGGATACTAACCTTCACCCGCGGCTTTGTACGCGTAAAACATTAGGTCTATCAATTTAATGGAAATGCCGGCCGGGATTACACAAAAAATCCCGGGGAACTCCCAAAAATTACAGCGTATTCAATAACTTTGCATAAAAATAGTAGCGCCAAATTTCATCTCAGGGATCAAACATTTTTGGAATTTTATCCCGTCTTAAGTACCTACTCGAAGTGTAGGATGCCCTACGGCCAGGTGGAGTGACGAACTGCGAAAGCTGCTGGTAGAAGCTGGATGCGTCAAACTAAGGACAGGGTGCAATGGTCGCCTATGTCCAGCAGTGGACCGCTATAGGCTGATGATGATTCCGATTCCGTGGGAATTACGGGATAAAAAGTAGCCTTTTCGCTATTCCATACAGCTTTCTACATTTCCAGCCTTTTTAGAGTGAAGGAGAAACCAACACCTGCACGCACGAAATTAGTAGGATTTCACAAAATCCCGGAATTTCCATTCAACTATCACATCGAAGGACACGCGGGTAAAAACTATTTCCTTTAAAAATTGACAAGTTAGTTCTTATTTGCATAGTCTTTCACAGTTCCTGGAGGCAGCAAATAACTAAAAATAACTTTGCAGACACTTTATAAATGTGCAAAACGTGTCCCTGCCTCGGCCGGCGCGATAAAAGTGCAGTGAAACGAGAAATTGAAGATGATATTAAAATGCTGGGACTCGAGACTTGCAGCGACTAGTTGTAGCTTATGTATATAATGCAGGAGGTACATATAATGTCAATAACACAGTTGCTAAGTGACAGGATCGATACAATATGCACCCGCAAGAGCAGTGAGCATACGCACGCACACAATACCCACAAACTTTTTCATTTACGAGTATGTCTATCTAGCAGGATTAATTTAAATCACTCTGTATATTTTTAGACCATTCATCTTTAACTCAATTTAGCTCGTGTTTAGCCTTAATTAGTATTTATGTAAAGTTTGCCCGTTCATTCCGCGGAAAGATTACCCGAACTTATATCGGCCAGTACTTTAAGTTCGATTAGTTTAAGCTCTCTCAAGCTTCCGACTTCGAGAGCTTATCTTAGGAAACTTCTAAAGTAGAGTTTAATTAGGGATCGAGTGCTTAAAGAATAATGCTATTTTAAGAAATATGATTTGAAGGATTTATAGCATACTAGCTTTTGCCCGCGGCTTCGCCCGCGTGGAATTCGGTTATCGCGCGCTGTTCCCTCGGGAACTGTGCATTTTTCCGGGATGAAAAGTAGTCTATGTCACTCTCTGGCGCATAAACTATCTCTATGCCAAAAATCACGTCAATCCGTCGCTCCGTTTCGACGTGAAAGACGGACAAACATACAAACACACTTTCGCATTTATAATATTAGTATGGATTTTACGTGGGACGGGAGTGCGTCGCGGACGGGGCGGATACGGGGCGAGGGCGTCTCCGCCTGTTCTCTTTTGTCTGTTTTGGATCGCGGTGTCTCTATAGGTACATTTAGTATGAGAACTGATTCACTATGGCCCACGTCTCATCTGTGTGGCTTACGCCTGACCGATCCCGTACCGCCTTGCAGACCATTGACATATAGATGTCAAGGTACATAGGTACCTTACGGCACTAGACTGGCTGTTTGGAACAAAACCCGCGGCGCATCAATCATCAATATTACTTTGACACAACCCCTGTCACGGACGTCAACAAACTATAGTGAAACCGTCGGGCGACAAGCAAAAGTCACCAACTATACCTAGTACCATCCACAAAGACGCGTGATTTGGTCAAAATTAGCCATTAGTGACATTGTAATAAGAACCACGGCACGCGTCATTGTGAATGAAGCTACCTATACCACTTAAAGTCAAAAGGGATAATCAAACTTATGCGTACTCGCAGTGAAACTAATCTTCTTTTTTGCAGTTTCCCTTGCCTGCCACCCGACGAGGTTCACAAAACCGCGCTGTGAACCAATTTTGTGCGCCGTTTTGATGCAAGAAACGTGCAGTCTATACATAGATGTCGATGACGCAGACCTATTCGGCCGTCGTCTTGTCCAACAGAGACAGGATGTCCACCATATGGGATCGGATAAGTTGTTAATTTCTCTAGGCTTAAACCATTTAGCAAGTTGTGGATGTAGCTTAGAACTTTACCAATACGTACTGTCTTGAAAGATAACGAACTCTATACAATGTTACTTTGCTCTTTACTTAGGATTAGGTATACTTTATTTCAATGGGTTAGGGGTGATTTTTCTTTGCCTTTAGTATCTTTAACTTCTAAACAGGCCAGACAAGATTCGGCCGCGTATGAACGATTCTTGTTTGTCTCTTTTGTCTCGATTCCCGGCAATGTTATTGTTGGTTTGAAGTACATAAGAAGGTACTGGATTATTTTGTTTGTACATAAATGTTATTAACTAACTTTTTACTTACATCAGTGACAAAACATATTAATATTTACTTTTTTTAACATTTAAATAATTATAGTTTAAAAACGGAAAAATAAGCTTTAATTATAAGCTAAAGTAAATAAATAATAAATATCATGGGACATTGTTGATACCAATTGACCTAGTCCAAAACTGAGCAAAGCTTGTACTATGGATACTAGGCAACGGATAAATATATGTACCTATAGATAAATACATATTACGGATCCATGACCCGAGTGTAGACATTAGACATTAAGTATCTGCCACGGCCGGAAATTGAAAAAAAACAACCTAATGAGGGCTACCGTTTTCGCGCTCGCCAGTTGGCACCACTGTAGACAAAAGTCCTGCCTGAAGTATAGTGGTTAGTATTAAGGGCGTGAAAACAAAATTTCCATTTAAACCGTACCATAAAAATATCGAGCATACCACAGTGTTGCGTAGTCCCGTTTTGTTCGGAAAAAAGGGAGGACAGAGGTTTCCGAAAGACAAAACTGTTTTAAAACACAGACATTCATAACGCAACGCAACGCATATTTGCCATAATTAATTTCAAGTATTGCAAAATATTAACAAAATTATTCTAATTATAAATAAACCCACGTAGTTCACCCAAAACCGGTGACATTTGATGTTTCGGCGACCTTTCGCTACACTAGCGCCTCTAGCGAAGAATTCATACGCGATAGCCCTCATTGATAACCTCCTCCTTTTTTTGAAATAATTTACTTTGGGTGTGCGAGCCCGGGCTCAAACCCACGACCCTCTGCTTGAGAGGTCATAGAACAAACTAAAGCTACCCTGGGTTTTCCACAAATTATGAAATAGGTTAAAGCAAATTATAATTCGTGTCTGATTCCCATCTTAACAACTCCAAGCCACAAACTTCAGGTTCTATTACCACAAGCAGTAGCTTTCACCTTGGCTGGAAATATATCTCGCACATCGGATGTATATAACCAATAGAGTGAAAATAAACTAATATTCTCAAATTCCAAAATTTCAATCGCTAGGTTACTTAAGACACGGGCTTCTTTGTGTGTCCCAGAATTTCATTTCAACTGCTACATAACGAGTTAGGTAATAGTCGATCAAAATGTAATATTGAATATTTGCCGCATTAGTACAAAATCCTAGCCAGCACTTGGCCAGTTTATAACATCATAATTTTCACTCGGATTTTTTATTTGTTCAGTTTACAAGTCCATCGCTATTGGCTCTGTGCACGACATCAGCGCCACCTAGCGTCCGCAACTTTTTTCTGCTCTAATGCTCTGACGTTTTGAAATTTCATCACGAAATTGTGACAAAAATCAAACCTAAAACGTATTAATTTATAATACAAAATTACTGTGATACCGTGATTTCGGTGGACAAAAGATTGTCAATTCACTTTTGGTCATTAAAATTAAATGAGGTACCTAAGTAAAATTCATTCAAAAAGTGTGTTTTATTTTCGTTATGTCAGGATTTGTTTATTTCATGTATAGTTGTACCTACTTTTACTGTAAAACGAAAATATAAAGCTATCTTATCGGTTTCTTTGAATAATAGTAAAATTATATAATTGTTCTTATATCGCTAGTAATAAATTAAATATTGTTTTCAGATCAAAATGAGTAAATATAATAATATGACAATTAAAATTAAGTTCTACCCAATTGTATTTCAAATACACTTGACATGTATGGTTGCTGTTAAATTTAAATGATGACGGCAATTCTATACTATTTAGACACTTTAATCTACTGTTTTTTTTTTGTATATCATATCTTGTAAATTCAAGGGTTAATTCCTTTCTAGACTAATTTTCACATGCCTGATGGCCGAACATATTACGGATCGCTAATAATACTGTACCTACCTTATGTATATGTCCCATAATTATGTTCTGTGAATAAATATTCATTCATTCATTCATTATTTTGAAGACCGGTTTTGTGAGTATCGCTGAATATAAAATTTCAACCACACACCGTTTCATAAGGAAAATTGTTGCTAGACTTGTCCGAGATGTAGAGGAATTAAGAACAAAACAAGGACAGTGTTCAATAATTCAAGCTCGCATCATAACACAAACATCTATTACTAAAATTAGGTAGTTAAAGTCTATACAAATTGCTTTGTTAATGACAGATTCATATGAGTATGACAGAGCCTAGATTATTTCTTCTTTTGGCCACTATGAGCGCTGCGATAGATTTCATTACCTCCACCTAGTACTTCGCACCCACCCAATACCGCTGAACATCACGCTGAACGAAATTAGCGATCCTATTGAGCAATTTGTCATTAAATTCTAAAATCTTAACCGCCAAGTCTAAAGACATGAAAGCACAGGCATTCGTCATACAGGTGTTAAAAATCCTGTATAATTAAACCCACATTAATACTACTGATTAATAATAAAATACACGTGGAAAAACATTGATACTGGAAAATAAAAATAAATGTTTTGTATGGAGACAAAGCCTTCTTGAGACTCCACTTCCATACAAAACTTTATAAAAAATCGAATTAAATTCTTCTACTTCTTTCGTACTAGTACCTAATAAATAGCCTTAATGCGTGTTAAATTAAAATACAGGATTTTAACAGCATGTATATTGTAAATGAAGACCGTTACGTAATTTATGGGAATTACCACGGGATATCATTAAAATCCCGGTATTAACTGCCGGATCTAATTTACCCGTGCAACGATACTCTATTGGCTGCATGCTCGACGGTACCGTAACAGCCTTTGATCTGAAATATCAATCTTGTTTGTAAATTAACTATCAGAGGGCGGCGTTACTACAGGACTCTAAGGGCGTTCTCATTTGAAACTCACTTTTACTAAAGATTTGTATTAAACAAGACCAGAGGGAGGCGTTGAGTCAGTCAGCTGTAGCTTCTTTAAAAATACCAGCGGGATAGCGAATAAAAGTGACTTTTCAATACTTGCAGACTAGATGATATACCTACATAGACTACATATTTATCTTAGCACGTACAAGGTGGGCCCTGTAACAGGAGCAAAAAATTAAACGACAGCTTCCAGTCTTCATCTAGATTTTTTAGTTCTACAACTTTTGAAAATAACTTGTATTATGATTTTAATTATAGTTTAAAGTTTAATTGAACAAGCAGTACCTACTTAAGTATTTGAGTAGCAGAACCTCTGATTTAATTTTTTGCGCCAATTACAAGGCCCACCAGGCCCGGTATATGTGGCTCAGTGGTTTGACCTTTGGTTTCTGAAGAACAGGGTTGTAGGTTAATTGGTGTGAATTGTCCCGTGATATTCATTCATTTATTATTAATTAATTTTTTTAACACAGTAGGTTCGCTATTTGAAGGGATCGCCAATGCGGTTCGGAATTATTTCCAAATATCCCTGTCCATGATATAATTATTAACTCTATAATACGCCTTAGATATTAATGTCTTCTTGACAATAGATCTGAATTTTGTATCCGTTTCATTTGTAATATTTTTAGGAATTTGATTATAGAAACGTATCCAATTTCCCAGAAACGACTTTTTGGTTTTAGCTACTCTGTAAGATTTCCATTTTAAGCTTTCCTGTATTTCTAGTAGCCTTTGGCTTATCGGCGTTAACATACATGCTTATTTCAAAAACATAAAGCGACGCCAGTATTAGGATACCTGTTTCCTCAAAAAAAGATCTTAAAGATTCACATATTTGATTTTTGTACCTAAGTCTCTGTTTTGTGACTAAATCCAATCATAAACTCGCCTAACCTCCAACCTTGGGACCGTGGTAACGCAAACGGTAGACCAATCATAAGGGATGTAAAGCCCAGCATCTGACGGGCTCAGCGAATCGAATAACAATAATTAGATTCCATAAATTTGTTAAGATGCGCCCGGTTAAATTGGCACTAAGCGGTGTGCGCGCTAAATATTGGATTTATAAATGAACTAGCTTTTGCCAGCGACTTCGTACAGTCACGGGCAACGATATCGACACGGCCAAAGTTACAAAAATATGTATACACACGACTTTATGTACTTAACATTAAGGCCGTGTATACATATTTTAGCATTTTGTCGATATCTTTGCCCTTGACTGTACGTGTAGAACATAACGTAGGTACAGCACCAATATCTGATACAACAAGCGTGCATAAATATCTGATACGACTCTATTTCTAGGGCCGGAAGCCAAATATTTTTGCACGCTCCGCTGTGGCAGATATTAATGCTGGTGTCTGTACGTACCTAATACAGTTAATGACTTTTAATGAAAACAGGTGATAATTCTTGTTTTCTCCTGCGAACTCAATGGAACTACCTACCTACGAGTTCGTTAAATGTTGATAACTACGACAACATTAACATTCTACAAAAATTGCACTATACAAATCGTTGCTTAAATGCAAAAGGGCCACAAGTAAAAAAAAATTTTTTTTCAATCGCAATAATTGTATTTTAAATGCTATTTAACGTGCAAGTATAAATAAAAAGATTTTTTTTGTTTGTGGTCCTTTGGTTTTTATCAGCGAAATATTACGTTCCTACGTCTGCAAAAAAAACTGAATTTTCTATATAACTTCAACATTTTGAAATATTATATACCCTATATCACTCCGATAGTTTTGAGGAATCTAATTGCGCTTAATATGTTGAAAACCACTGCTGGACATAGGCTTCCCCCAAGGCTCTCCACTCAGACCGGTCTTGTGCTTTCCGCATCCACCGCGATCCCGCGATCTTAACCAGGTCGTCGCTCCATCTTGTTGGAGGCCCACCGACAGCTCGTCTCCCGGTCCGCGGACGTTACTCGACATCTCTCTCTCGTTTTTCGGCTGACATGATGATGATGATGTTGAAAACCGTCCATCTGTTGTGGCTACAGAGAGCTAAAAAATAGATATACGTACGTACGCATCGCGTCTTTTTTGCGTATTACTCGTAAATAGCCCTCTCATTCTAAGAGGAGCCCTGTGCTCAACAGTGGGACGTATATAGGCTGGAATGATGATGATGAAGTAGCTTACATCACACTGGTGAGTACCTGGATACCGTTATTTGCTAAAAGCTGTATAAACTTGAAAAAAATGGCCAAGTGCGAGTCAGACTGGCGCACGAAGGGTTCCGTACCATTATCTATCAAAATCAAGTTTTTTGTATGGGAGCCTCCTTAAATATTTATCTTATTTTAATTTAATTGTTTATTTTTAAAGTGATTATACGAGTACATTTAAATATTCTGTGAATATTCCAAGCGTCTACCTGTTGGCGTTATTAATATCGAGCAAAAAATCACGTTTGTTGTATGGGAGCCCCCCTTAAATATTTATTTTATTTTGTTTTTAGTATTTGTTGTTACAGCGGCAACTGAAATACCATAATCTGTGAAAATTTCAAGTGTCTAACTTACGATTCAAGAGATAGAGCCCTGTGACAGACGGACGGACAGACACACAGACAGACAGCGGACTCTCAGTAACAGGGTTCCGTTGGCACCTTTTGGGTACGGAACCCTAAAAACTATGCATCAATAGCAAGAAAGACGATTGCGGCGTCATTCTGAAATTTAATAAACATTAATCCTCCTAATGGTTCTGGTTAACTTCCAAAGTTTGTCAAAGCAAATTCTAACTACACCATGACGTAGGTATGAATCAACGAGTTAACTAAATGCTAAACAAGCTCTCGGCTCGTTACATGGGATTAAGATAGCCATTGACAGAGATAACAAAATTTGATAATACTTAACGTGAAATTATGGTGTAACATTGTTGATGACGAGTCACCTACAGTATAAATATATTAGATATATATATTATACTGAGCGGCAGTCCTGGATTTATAAATAGGCCGTATAGGCCGCGGCCTAGGGGCGGCTGATTTCAAAACATTATTATTTTTAGTACATTGTGTCTTAAGGGCCGCCCGGTAAACAAGGAATTACGAACGAGAGTCTATTAGAAGCCCGAAGTCGAGGGCTTTAATGAGTCGATATTCGTAATTTTAGTACCGCCCGTGCGACATACCATGCTTTTCATCACATTTGCGAGTAAAATTGTATATTGTAAAAGAAAAACTATTTTTTTTTTTAATTGCCGATACCGCTGACTGCGCTCTTGGCAGCGCCAGGCTCCGCGCCGCCCCACCCCACGCAGCATGTGCCCGACCTGCGCGCGCCGCGCTCCTGCACGCCAGCACGACCAGCACGCCATGCAGTATCACACTCATTTACCGACCTTAGGCTTTATGACAACAAAATTAGTACGGGCAATGACTCATTTACCGACCACGGGTTTCATGTGAAGCACATAAAGGTCGAGGGTTTTATTTGGGGGTTGCAACCAAGGTAGCCTGCATGTTACGACACTGTTTACTGAGCAAGTGTGATGAAAAGAAAGTTACCTATGTAACCGCGGCGGATATAAAGTGGCCTACACTCATAAAAAACATAAATCCGCCACTGCTGAGCGGCACCCAATTTGGCCCACTCTCCATACTAAACTATCTATAACTGCATACATTTGAGGGCCAGATTTTTGCCACTCAGTATAGTTTAAGTTCCATACTGGCTACTGCAAATTTTGGAACCGCGACTAACAACTTGCAAACCAACAAATTATACAAACGTTACAATTTACAAATATACAAAAGCATTTCAAATAGTCACATAATTGTTCTTTTGTCGAAACAAAAATAAAGCGCGTAATATTAAGAGGGGTTTTTTTTTCTGGCTCGCGCGGCTTGCGCATCCGCCACAGACGCGTAAAGGTAAGGAAACGAAATCAATAGAAAATACAGGAATTTGGAATACGGAAAACGGAATCCAACAGGAGAAGATTACATGGGATTAAAACGAAAGAAATAAAGATAAGTATTTTACATAGGTACACATGATAAATTAAATTTAGTGAGATGAGGAATACATATTTAAATTTTAATATCATTATTATTTATAAATATGTTCAATAAGTTATATATAGTTATGTCATTAGAGGCTAAAAGGACAGAGATGGATGTAGGTAATGGGACCTTGTAGGATGTCAGCTGTTCATAAAGGAAGGAGTTGTCATGGGGAGGACATGAGAGAAATATATGGTTAGTGTCTGCAATGCCCAAGCCACACTCACAAACATCAGACTCGATCAGTTTAAATTTAGCAAGGCTGGCGGGAGTACAAACATGACCCAGTCTCATACGGATAAGGCAGCAGGTAGCTCTCTTACCAAATTTAAATTTGCCAAACCAAGGTTTAGACGGAATGCTAGGTTGAATAGAGAGTGGGGTTTTCATGCCGTCGTAGAAAGACGTGACGTCTCACACGAAATTCAAACGGGCTGTCTTCGTTTCGTAATTCAATTGTTAATTGTTACTTCGAATATTAAAATGTCAAAATATATCTACACAAAAACCAACCTAAAACTAAAACAAATTAATTACTTAAAGTAACCTCTTAGACAAGGTCCCGAAGATGCTGGCTGGTTTTCGTTGTTTAAATGACAGAAGAAAAATATTAATTTAACAAATTAGCAATCAAGCTTGTCAACTAGGAGAAAAAAGCATTTTTTTCACTTACTACGAAAACATGTTTAAATTATAACCTAGGCTCCACATAAAACCTTCCCAGATCCCTTGGCCTGTTTTAATACGTTTTTATGAAACTCCTAGTTAATTACATTTAATTGTGAAATATTACGGTTCTAATGGTAAAATATGCGCTACATCCGAGTTCCATGGGGGTGTTATTAATATTACTGATGGCTCAACGCTCCTCATTAAGGGAGACTGAGTTGGCAATACATTTCGCCTGGAAGGGTATATGACACTTTATCAAGGCTATGCCAGAAGAGCCTCGAGAATGGCAAGCGATGAATATGACCGAGTCTCTCGCGATTTGACAGAGATGTCCAAAAATAAGAAACAAAGAAAATGCATTTATTCACAACACAAGACACAACAATAGTAAGTACAAATATAGATAACACGAAGGATGTGGATATCATTGCGGTAGTGAATCGGACACTGGCTCACCATAATGTTAATGACGCCTAAACTCACTAAACAAACCAATTTGTGAGTATCATGTGACATAAAGTCAATACGGGTATATCAAAAACATCGGTGTTCCCTTCTTTCACAGACAGAAATTTCACAGAATTTTATTTCGCAGAAAATGTTTCATTATAATATTGAGTCCTTGTATTTTTACTTCGAAAATTGTTTCAATTACTATTTACTTCAATTCAATAAATATTATAATGTTTTTTTTATTTATTGTATTATTAAACTAGAATTATTTTTTATAGAATATTTAAAAAAAATATATTGTAGAACCCTGAATTCTTTCCTAGTGTCTACTTCAGGCATATAACATACGATGGGTGCGCGGTCTAACCCGATAAGTCGAAATAGATTACTGTTAAGAAAAGATCACTAAGTATCTGAAACATAATATAAATTTAAACTTCCTACAAAATCTTTTACTATTTAAATTCAGGTTTTGTCCCGCGCACCTTGATTTTCAGAGAAGTTAGATATTTTATTTGCGCTCAGTTGCATGCACCATGATCACGATAGCACGATACTACAAACTAGACTTGAATATCGGGTTTCTCCCTTATCATCGCGGTACTGCAATACCGAGTAACAAACATGACTTTGTGCGGCACCGTACAGATTTTCTTTACTATCACTCGCCTAAGGCCGCTTGTAGAAGTCCGTTGTTTTCACCGCTCTCTGCAGTGTTGTACGGCTTCGTCGCCGGACAACTGTCCGGTGCATGTACACACACTCATTGTAAGCCGTACAAAACCGCAAATCCGGGAAAAAACGGTCCGTCGTCCGGTAAAAACAACGGACGTCTACAAGCGGCCTAGTCAGTCATATGTTATGTCTCGCGTGGCGTGCCGTTCCCAAACACAGTGCCTGCAATGGATTGCTATTTGGCGTCGCAAAAAGTCACAGCTAAGTGAGATA